>NC_044931.1:13759695-13765263 GCF_003576645.1 Ipomoea triloba | reverse complement strand
CCTCCGATGGCGAATCCGAAACCCAGCACCAAACCCGAGCCGGAATCCAAGTCTCACTCTCGTACTGTTCTCAAGCTCCTTGCAGAGTTCAACCCATTAGATTCCAATTCCTCTCAAATTCGATCTCTCGCATGCAATTTCCACGTTTTCCGATTCCCCAGCCTTAATCTATCTTGGCACGACTTCGGGCTCTCTACTCTCGTGTAACGGCCTTGGAGGGTTGTTTGATCAGCAGAAGAAGGCAGGGGAAAGGGAAAATAGCCCAGAAGATAAACATACACGAAACGACACCGTATGACGGAGGAGGTTAAAACAGCTAAATTACCTCAGACGACGCCGTTTCACAGTCCCCGTTAATTCAGTTGTTGCGATAATCAGACGTCGTCGTTTTGGCTCCTCACTACCAGCTCAGCCCCTCCTGTTGTTACGGTCCCTAGAATTCAGGAGGCAGTTCAATGCAATTTCCATGTATTTAGCTCACAAAATGTAATGGAATGTTTATGCTGAAATATATCAACAATCTTCTTCTTCTCTCCTTCTTCTTCTTCTTCTCTTCTTCAACCCTAATTTTCCTTTCTTCCCTTTTCAATTCCTGTTTTTATCCTAAGATTGCTGCAAGTGGTATCAGAGCTCAAATGGACGATCGTGTACAGAAGTTGGAAGCAGCTGTGATTGAGCTCAACAGCAAGATCGACAGCCGATTCCAAAACACCCAGGATTCGGTTAATGGTCTTTCCACCCAAATGGGAAATCTGAGAGAAGAGCTCCTGCAACTGCTGAGGTTGAACCGGCCAGCACCACCAGTGGTGGGAACATCCTAGGGCAGTCATCTGTCAATGGACGATTACCGAGAGAGCCGGAATTGGGCCCTGAGCGTCCAGGTGGGAGACCAGACAAGGCCCTAGTGCGGGATGAGGAGCCTGAGGAGCTGGATCCTGGACTAGAAACACCTACACCCCTTGGCACCAGGGAGAGAGTAGGTGTGGACTGGGCACCAAGGAGAGGTGGAGTGGAAGGGACTAGACCAAATGCTGTTGGGCAGAACCAAGACCCCTTCATGAGGTACAGAAGCGAATTCCCTTCTTTTTATTATACCAATCCTAGGCAATGGGTGTTGAGATGTGAGAAATTCTTCATAATCTCCCATATCCCTAGATATGACATTTCCAATCTGTTGTTTGTGCACCTCACTGGGAAGGTAGGCTTGTGGTTTGAAAGCTACCTCCACAACTTGAGAGAAGGGTTTCACTGGCCTCACTTTGCTAAGGCAGTGTGTAGGAGGTTTGGGAACAATGGTATGTCTCTAATGGAAGACTTTGCAACTTTCAAGCAATGGGGTGGAGTGGATGAATTCACAGATGAATATGAGGTGTTCAAAAGTCTCTTACTGCAGTCCCACCCCTATTTAACTGAAACTTACTTTATGGAGAATTACATTGCTAGGCTTAAGCAAGGATTGAGGTGTTTTGTAAGAACAGCACGACCAAGGGAACTTGATGAGGCAATTTGGTTTGCCAGGCAGTATGAGAAAGGATTGAAAGCCACTAACAGTCCTAAAACCAACCCTTGGAACCCTAGAACCACTCAAACCACCAGAACTTCCAACCCCAATTTACCCTTACACACTCTCCCTAACCCCAAACCTGCCACAACCACTCAACCTATAGCTTCCAAGAATCCTGAGATAACTCAATTTAAAAATCAGCTTAGAGAGCAGAAGAGATGCTTTAAGTGTTTTGATCCTTGGCAACCAGGCCACAGGTGCAAGGGGCCTACTTTCAACATCATAGAGGGTCATGAGGACCTAGAACCTTCTGATTTACTAGAACAGAATGGGGCAGAGCAAACAGTAGAAGAGGCTGAGGTTACATTGTGTGCTGTAGTAGGTGGAGAGGGTCTGAATACCATTAAGCTGTTGGGAATGATACAAAAACAGCCAGTGATTATACTAGTGGACAGTGGGAGTACCCACAGCTTCTTAGACCCTAAGATACTTTACCAATTGAGGAGGGAGCCTGAGAAGGTCAAACCACTCCTTGTAATAGTTGCTAATGGAGAAACAGTAGTCAGTGATTCTGTGTGCCTAGGCCTCAGTTGGCAGATCCAACAGGAGCAGTTTATAAAGGATTTCAGACTTCTGAGGCTTGGGGGTTGTGACATGGTGCTTGGCATGGATTGGGTGGACCAATATGCACCAATCCAGCTCCACACTAGACCTCCAGGCATATCCTTTCACAAAGAAGGGAGGAAAATATTGTTGAAAGGGCTCACCAAGAAGGTTCTGCTTAAGGCAGCTACTGATAGGCAAATCAAGAAGTGGCACAAGGCAGGAGTCCAAGGCTTCCTGGTTCAATGCACCTCTATAACCCCAACTGAAACTGAAACCCCTACCCTATACCAAACCATTACTTACCCTGACCACCCTGAGCTATCCCAAATGCTCACAGAATTTCATGATCTATTCCAAGAACCCACTACCCTTCCACCCAAAAGAGCCCTTGACCATACTATACCTCTAATACCAGGAGCTAAGCCTGTCAATGTGGGCCCCTACAGATATTCCTATGATAAAAAAAACAACATTGAAAAGATGGTGGAAGAAATGTTAGCAGCTGGGGTAATTACACCTAGCTCTTCATGCTTTGCCTCCCCAGTGCTATTGGTACCAAAGAAAGACAATACATGGAGATTTTGTATAGATTATAGAGCACTGAACAATATCACCATTAAAAACAAGTTCCTCATACCTCTAGTGGAGGACTTGTTTTCTGAACTAGCAGGTGCAACTTGTTTCTCTAAACTGGACCTGAGGTCAGGCTACCATCAAGTCAGAATGAAAGAAGGGGAGGAATTTAAAACAGCATTTAGGACACATCAAGGCCTGTATGAGTTTAAGGTTATGCCTTTTGGGCTCACAAATGCCCCTGCAACCTTTCAGGCCTTAATGAATCAGGTATTCAGAACTTTACTCAGAAAGTCAGTGCTTGTGTTCTTTGATGATATTCTTATATATAGTGCAAACAGAGAAGACCATTGGCAGCACTTGAGAGAGGTAATGGTGATTATGAGGCAGAATCAGTTACTAGCTAAGCTGGGGAAGTGCTCGTTTGCTCAGAACCAAGTGGAATACTTGGGGCATATAATCTCTAGAAAGGGATTACAGACTGATCCTGCTAAGCTTGAAGTTGTGGCATCCTGGCCTAAGCCCTTGTCACTGAAAGCCTTGAGAGGGTTTCTAGGATTGGCAGGATACTATAGAAGGTTTATTAAAGCATATGGAGTTATCAGCAAACCACTCACTGATATGTTGAGAAAAGATGCATTCTAGTGGTCACAAGAGGCTGAGAGGGCCTTTGAAAATCTGAAACAAGCCCTATGCCAATCACCTGTCCTAGCACTTCCTGATTTCACAAAAGAGTTTATTGTGGAGGCAGATGCTAGCTACAAAGGCATGTGGGCTGTCCTAGTGCAAGAAGGGAGACCAGTGGCTTTCTTTAGTAAGCTTTTGGAGATAAACATTTGGGCCTGTCAATCTATGAGAAGGAATACTTGTCTATCATTAATGTTGTTGATAAGTGGAGACCATACCTCCTAAGGAGACATTTCACTATTAAGACTGATCACCACAGCCTACAATTTCTCCTAGAACAGAAGATTACCACTGCACTACAACAGAAGGGATTGACCAAGCTTCTGGGCCTGGATTATTCCATTCAATTCAAGAAGGGTACTGACAATATTGCAGTTGATGCCCTGTCTAGGAGAGGACCTGAAATAGAGGCTGCCACCTACTCTATTTTAACTGTTCAGCCCCAATGGATAGATGAAATCATTGCTCGCTATGAGGGTGATTAGTGGGCAACAGACAATCTTACTGCCACACTTATACAACCTACTGCTAATCCTAAGGTGTCTGTGTCCAAGGGCCTTGTGAGGTACAAAGATAGGCTCTACATTGGTTCTGCTGGGAACCTCAAGAGGGAATTAATAGCTAAGTTGCATGATTCAGCTATTGGTGGTCACTCTGGACAGACTGGAACCTACCAGAGGATCAAACCCTTATTCTATTGGAAAGGTTTAAAGAAGGATGTCAGAGGGTGGGTGAGGAACTGTGATACTTGTCAAAGGTGCAAGGTTGAGCATGTGGCCAACCCTGGTCTCCTGCAGCCTCTAAACATTCCTGAGGAGGCATGGCAAACTGTGTCAATGGACTTTGTGGAGGGACTTCCAAAATCAAACCACAAGGAGGTCATTATGGTGGTAGTGGACAGATTGACAAAATATGCCCACTTCATCTCCCTTGCACACCCCTACTCTGCTGAAATGGTGGCAGAACTTTTTATGGAGAATGTTTACAAATTGCATGGCCTCCCAAAATGTATTGTTTCAGACAGAGACAAGGTGTTCACAAGTAAGTTCTGGCAGACTTTGTTCAAGAGTATGCAGGTGAAGTTGAATCTTTCAACTGCATACCACCCTCAAACTGATGGTCAATCTGAAAAAGTGAATCAGTGTATGGAAAGCTACTTAAGGTGCATGGTGTTCCAATCCAAAAGCCTAAGACTTGGGCTAAATGGTTGCATTTAGCTGAATGGTGGTATAACACCAATTACCACTCATCTCTAAGATGCACACCATTCCAAGCCTTGTATGGGTATGACCCCCCTCTCTTGGCTGCTAATCTACACTCAGGCAGGGAGGACTTTGATTGGCTAGCAGAAAGAGGGGCGGTTCTAACAGCCCTCAAGCACAATCTCCAGCAAGCACAAAACAGGATGAAGATGCAGGCTGATAAGGGTCGGAGTGAAAGAACCCTGGCAGTAGGGGATTGGGTTTACTTGAAAATACAACCCTATAGACAATTAACAGTGGCTGTGAGAGAGAATTTAAAGCTTTCATCTAAATACTATGGACCTTACAAAGTTATTGAAAAGATAGGCGAGGTAGCATACAAGCTTCAGTTGCCTCCAGGAGCCCTCATTCATCCTGTGTTCCATGTGTCCCAACTCAAGAAGAAGGTGGGGGAGGATACAGTGGCTCAATTAGACCCCCCCTGCTGTTGGAACTGAGGGTCAAGTCTTAGCTGAGCCTGTAGCTACTCTGGGCAAAAGGCTAGTAAAGAAGAACAACAAACCAGTGGTAGAAATACTGGTTCAGTGGGCCAACCTACCCTGAGGAAGAGGCTACTTGGGAGGATTACTATCACATTCGCAGTCAGTTCCCATCCTTTGATCCTTGGGGTCAAGGATCACAAAGAGGGGAGGGTGATGTAACGGCCTTGGAGGGATGTTTGATCAGCAGAAGAAGGCAGAGGAAAGGGAAAATAGCCCGGAAGATAAACATACACGAAACGACACCGTATGACGGAGGAGGTTAAAACAGCTAAATTACCTCAGACGACGCCGTTTCACAGTCCCCGTTAATTCAGTTGTTGCGATAATCAGACGTCGTCGTTTTGGCTCCTCACTACTAGCTCAGCCCCTCCTGTTGTTACGGTCCCTAGAATTCAGGAGGCAGTTCAATGCAATTTCCATGTATTTAGCTCACAAAATGTAATGGAATGTTTAT
>NC_044931.1:13756471-13758695 GCF_003576645.1 Ipomoea triloba | reverse complement strand
CCTTTGAGTGAGTTAGGTTGAGATAACCTAAGTCTCATTTCGATCTTCGGATCCTTATGAGTCCGGCAGTCTGTCTACCTTTGATAGAGTTAGGTTGAGATAACCTAAGTCTCATTTCGATCTTCGGATCCTTATGAGTCCGGCAGTCTGTCTGCCTTTGATTGAGTTAGGTTGAGATAACCTAAGTCTCATTTCGATCTTCGGATCCTTATGAGTCCGGCAGTCTGTCTACCTTTGATAGAGTTAGGTTGAGATAACCTAAGTCTCATTTCGATCTTCGGATCCTTATGAGTCCGGCAGTCTGTCTACCTTTGATAGAGTTAGGTTGAGATAACCTAAGTCTCATTTCGATCTTCGGATCCTTATGAGTCCGGCAGTCTGTCTGCCTTTGATTGAGTTAGGTTGAGATAACCTAAGTCTCATTTCGATCCTCGGATCCTTATGAGTCCGGCAGTCTGCTTGCCTTTGAGTGAGTTAGGTTGAGATAAACTAAGTCTCATTTCAATCTTCGGATCCTTATGAGTCTGGCAGTCTACCTGCCTTTGAGTGAGTTAGGTTGAGATAACCTAAGTCTCATTTCGATCTTCGGATCCTTATGAGTCCGGCAGTCTGTCTACCTTTGAGTGAGTTAGGTTGAGATAACCTAAGTCTCATTTCAATTTTCGGATCCTTATGAGTCCGGCAGTCTGCCTGCCTTTGAGTGAGTTAGGTTGAGATACCCTAAGTCTCATTTCGATCTTCGGATCCTTATGAGTCCGGCAGTCTGTCTACCTTTGAGTGAGTTAGGTTGAGATAACCTAAGTCTCATTTCAATTTTCGGATCCTTATGAGTCCGGCAGTCTGCCTGCCTTTGAGTGAGTTAGGTTGAGATACCCTAAGTCTCATTTCGATCTTCGGATCCTTATGAGTCCGGCAGTCTGTCTACCTTTGAGTGAGTTAGGTTGAGATAACCTAAGTCTCATTTCAATTTTCGGATCCTTATGAGTCCGGCAGTCTGCCTGCCTTTGAGTGAGTTAGGTTGAGATACCCTAAGTCTCATTTCGATCTTCGGATCCTTATGAGTCCGGCAGTCTGTCTACCTTTGAGTGAGTTAGGTTGAGATAACCTAAGTCTCATTTCAATTTTCGGATCCTTATGAGTCCGGCAGTCTGCCTGCCTTTGAGTGAGTTAGGTTGAGATACCCTAAGTCTCATTTCGATCTTCGGATCCTTATGAGTCCGGCAGTCTGTCTACCTTTGAGTGAGTTAGGTTGAGATAACCTAAGTCTCATTTCAATTTTCGGATCCTTATGAGTCCGGCAGTCTGCCTGCCTTTGAGTGAGTTAGGTTGAGATACCCTAAGTCTCATTTCGATCTTCGGATCCTTATGAGTCCGGCAGTCTGTCTACCTTTGAGTGAGTTAGGTTGAGATAACCTAAGTCTCATTTCAATTTTCGGATCCTTATGAGTCCGGCAGTCTGCCTGCCTTTGAGTGAGTTAGGTTGAGATACCCTAAGTCTCATTTCGATCTTCGGATCCTTATGAGTCCGGCAGTCTGTCTACCTTTGAGTGAGTTAGGTTGAGATAACCTAAGTCTCATTTCAATTTTCGGATCCTTATGAGTCCGGCAGTCTGCCTGCCTTTGAGTGAGTTAGGTTGAGATACCCTAAGTCTCATTTCGATCTTCGGATCCTTATGAGTCCGGCAGTCTGTCTACCTTTGAGTGAGTTAGGTTGAGATAACCTAAGTCTCATTTCAATTTTCGGATCCTTATGAGTCCGGCAGTCTGCCTGCCTTTGAGTGAGTTAGGTTGAGATACCCTAAGTCTCATTTCGATCTTCGGATCCTTATGAGTCCGGCAGTCTGTCTACCTTTGAGTGAGTTAGGTTGAGATAACCTAAGTCTCATTTCAATTTTCGGATCCTTATGAGTCCGGCAGTCTGCCTGCCTTTGAGTGAGTTAGGTTGAGATACCCTAAGTCTCATTTCGATCTTCGGATCCTTATGAGTCCGGCAGTCTGTCTACCTTTGAGTGAGTTAGGTTGAGATAACCTAAGTCTCATTTCGATCCTCGGATCCTTATGAGTCTGGTAGTCTGTCTGCCTTTGAGTGAGTTAGGTTGAGATAACCTAAGTCTCATTTCAATCTTCGAATCCTTATGAGTCCGGCAGTCTGCCTGCCTTTGAGTGAGTTAGGTTGAGATAACCTAAGTCTCATTTCGATCTTCGGATCCTTATGAGTCCGGCA
>NC_044931.1:13752554-13755471 GCF_003576645.1 Ipomoea triloba | reverse complement strand
TCATCCTTTCGGATTAAGAGCAGAGATATAGATGAGTTGGGCTCGTGAGAGGCCGCTATCGCGCACTCTCTCACTTCCACTCGGTTCACTAACTATCGCGAATTTAGCCCAAGGTAGCCCTTTTATTCATTGTTCTTGAATAGTTTTAGAGGGAGGAGAGAACATTGCTTCTTGGGTGATTTCTAGAGAGAAGAAGAGAGGATCCAAAAGTCCCTACCCCTATAATACACGCAACATACGTATAGTTTTCGTAGGGCGGTATATTCGAGCTATATTCCCTATCAAGTAGCCCCCAGTTCGTGCCCTGACGTTGAGTCAACGAAGAAGGGTTCGGGCTGGAAGACTGACCTTACGATTTGCGACTCACGCTAGTTACCTCGTCAAAAACCTTGGGCTAAGAAAAAATCCAGTAGGAAAAAATCCTAGCCAAGGAAAAAAGATCACAACTTTAAGTGTCGATGAGGAAGAGTTCATGCTGGAAAACTGACCTTACGGTCCGTGACTTACGCTAGTTGCCTCATTAAAACCCTTGGCTAAGAAAAAACCCAGCGGTTAAAAATCTTAGCTAAGGAAAAAAGGGCACAACCTTACGCGTAGATTTTTAGACTATAAAGGTCATCCAAACTCTGCCGATCTAGCGATCGAATTATTAGCTATGTTTGAGAGATCAAATTTTATCGATCTAGTGACCGGATGGTCAGGAGGTCGAACCTAATCGCGATTTAGAGATTCAAGACTTACCAATCATCAAATAAAAAAGGGATTAAGTTTACTCGCGACCTAGGGACTGAGTCTCTAACATGATTAAGAGACCAAATTTTACCGGTCTAGGGATCGGGTTTTACCAATCGGCGGATTGAATTTTATTCACGGTCCAAGGACCTTTATTGATCTTACCGATCATAAGTGGGAAGGCTTATCTCAATGCCCTCTACTTGGGCCAATCGATTGTAATTGGTTTCGATTATCACATTAATTTGCGTTCGATTTACGAATCGAGAGTCCCAAGTGGAGGGACGCTAGGAGACCCGAAAGTCTAATGAGACCGGTAAGGTCTAACGAGATAGTATGCTCGAGAAGTGCACTGTAATCGGGAATTGCTTTTGTAAGCTCCATAGGTCGATGGAGTTGCTTTACCGATCTATTAGCAGCCCCCATTCCCTATGTTGCGAGAATCACCAGCATAATGGAATAGATACGATGGCATCCCGAGTTCATTTTCAATTTCGACTGTGGTCGGGGAGTGACTCGATCGAATTCATGATGTCGATACATCGAAGCATACTTATAGTATCGATTGTCAATTTTCCTAACTCATAGGACTTTGAGGATCCACGAGGTTTAATCTTATTGATCAAGCAAGGGATCGGACCTCTAACCCGATAATGACTATAAGTTCTTCTCATTGTCTAAAAAAACTTAATACATCAATTATGATCTCGTCATGACGAAGTGCAAGGAGGGGACAAGATCGAGGTAATCTAGCAACTCTATACACTTCCAATCAACATGTTGTACATAGCCTCTTCAAAAGTAAGAAGAACCACGACCATCATGTTAAACATAAATCTCATGATAGTTTCAGTAACTTCAATTTAATACAATGTTTTAGAAATGAATTGAAAAGTGAAGAAAGGAAAAAAAAACTCTTTATGTGTTAGTGACTTTAAACTATCTGACTTGTAATTTAGCCATATAACGCATACGTACATATAAAATGACTGGGATGCATGAAAAGAGAGAGAAAAAAAAAAAGTTATTCCAGCTGTTTTCCCTTGTTTTTTTGTGATAATTTCAAATTTATTCTTAAACTATCATTTATATTTTATTTTTAACACCCTAAACTATAATATTTTGGGCAATTTTGGTCATTGTGATGACTTTTCTGGTGAAATCCTATTTTAGGCAATGATATTTTTGTCTCTTCATTTTTAATTATTTTCCCAATGAGCGAATTTCAACGAAGGTCCATTGTCTTTAATTTGGTTGCAATTCCAAATTTAGTTTAGACATTTGATTTTGCTATATAACAACACAAGCTATCATATTTTAGACACTTTTGGTCATTCCGATTGCTTTTTCAAGTGAAACCTTATTTTAGATAAGATCATTTTCTTTTCTTCAATTTTTTTTTTTATTTTCCAGTTTTTTGAGCTAGTTTTTTTCACATCGCCTAAAATAGGGTTTCATGAAAAGTCATCGAAGGACTAAAAGTATCTAAAATATGATAATATGGAGTGTTAAATGACAAAAACGATAGTCTGGATTAAATTTGAAATTGCCACCAATGACAAGAGAGCTCAGTTGGAATTAATTCTAAAAAATAATAAATATAAAACATTAAATTAGAAAATTTTTTAATCAACGATCATTAATCAAATGGCCAAAGACCTTGTGGTCTAACCGCACCTGATTTACACTTCCACATAGATGGGAGTGGTTTGAACCTCAATGGAAGCTGTTGTAATGGAGTCATCAGTAGTACTAAAAAAAAAAATCAAATGGCACATAAATAATAAAATTTGAGTATCTTATGTATTTATTTTTTCTCCTACAATACAATATTGTTGTACAGGAATGCAATGCACACAGCAATCGCTAATAATTTGAGTATATTATTATTTCCTGTACTATACTCCCGCCGGTCGCCGTCCTCCGCCGCGCCGGGGTTTAGTCACTTTAAGTTCCGATGGCCGGCGGCACTTCCTTAGTGACTCTCTTGGTCTTTACATACATGCCATAGACGTAGGATGAAAACCCCCATACGCAGAGTACGGTGGAGACGGCCTTGCTGCCGCCCATGTGATCTCCGTAGGCCAAGACTCCGGCGATGACGTTGAAGGCCATCAGCGCCGTGGAGCAGATCCCGCTCGTCACCGACGTCGTTAAGA
The DNA here is from genome assembly GCF_003576645.1 of Ipomoea triloba. NCBI lineage: Eukaryota > Viridiplantae > Streptophyta > Magnoliopsida > Solanales > Convolvulaceae > Ipomoea > Ipomoea triloba. The sequence continues at coordinate 13,752,580 of NC_044931.1, read as the reverse complement.
ACACCATGCCGGCGGTGCCCATGAAG
>NC_044931.1:13750874-13751554 GCF_003576645.1 Ipomoea triloba | reverse complement strand
GGCAATCGATCAACCGTGCCTCCTTGAAAAGAGAGTGCGAGAAAGAGGTCATAAGTTTGGTGTTTTGGTTAGGCGGAGTCCTGAAAATGGAGTCGGCTCTCGGTCAACCGTCCCTTCCTAAAAAGGCAATGTGAGAAAGAAGTCATAAGGTTGGTGTTTTGGTTAGGCCGAAGTCCTGAAAATGGAGTCGGCACTCGATCAACCGTGCCTCCTTGAAAAGGGAGTGGGAGAAAGAAGTCATAAGGTTGGTGTTTTGGTTAGGCCGGAGTCCTGAAAATGGAGTCGGTACTCGGTCAACTGTGCCTCGCTGAAAAGGGAGTGCGAGAAAGAAGTCATAAGGGTGGTGTTTTGGTTAGGCCGGAGTTCTGAAAATGGAGTCGGTACTCGGTCAACTGTGCCTCGCTGAAAAGGGAGTGCGAGAAAGAAGTCATAAGGGTGGTGTTTTGGTTAGGCCGGAGTTCTGAAAATGGAGTCGGTACTCGGTCAACTGTGCCTCGCTGAAAAGGGAGTGCGAGAAAGAAGTCATAAGGTTGGTGTTTTGGTTAGGCCGGAGTTCTGAAAATGGAGTCGGCACTCGGTCAACCGTGCCTCCCTGAAAAGGGAGTGGGAGAAAGAAGTCATATGGTTGGTGTTTTGGTTAGGCCGGAGTCCTGAAAATGGAGTCGGTACTCGGTCAACCG
>NC_044931.1:13749681-13749874 GCF_003576645.1 Ipomoea triloba | reverse complement strand
TATTTCAAACTGCGATATCTTACAAAGCAAACTGAACCTCCTTTTATAGGGATCAAGGATGGTTCTCGAAATACAATACAGTTGTTTACAATTATTACAATACATGTGGCCGACAAAGTGTGGTGGCCTTCTTGACATAAAGTAAAGCTACCTTTTAATAAAGTTGTCTAATAATTCATACAACACGCCAAAC
>NC_044931.1:13749160-13749438 GCF_003576645.1 Ipomoea triloba | reverse complement strand
GTGTCGCTTTCTGTGGAGTAGCCAGAGTAGCTGGGGTAACCCATGTAGTTAACCCATTCTTGTCTATCCATACCAGATTGCCTTCTCTTCGTTCTCCAAACATCCTTATTCCACTGGCTCTTGTGTTCTGGCCTTTTCTTTTGAGACTTTTGAGCATAAGCTTTCTCAATCTTTTCAACTTATCTATATCATCTAAGTTCCAAGGGTCTTGTGACCAGATATCTTCCTTCTGGGTCTGGTGTAGCTCATAGTAGTACTGGTTTTTTGCTGACTTGATC
>NC_044931.1:13747904-13748160 GCF_003576645.1 Ipomoea triloba | reverse complement strand
TTCAGGCAAGTCCTAAGGAAAGTCACTTAAATGCATCTAAAAGGATCCTTAGATATCTCAAAGGTACGCAAAGTGTTGGGCTTTGGTATTCGAGAGGAGGATCTTTCGAACTTATGGGTTATTCAGATACGGACTTCGCCGGTTGTAAAATAGATCGAAAGAGCACATCAGGGACATGTCAGTTTCTAGGTGGAAGACTTTTCTCATGGTTTAGCAAGAAACAGCATTCGATAGCTACAAGCACCGCTGAGGCAGA
>NC_044931.1:13745969-13746243 GCF_003576645.1 Ipomoea triloba | reverse complement strand
TTAAAGAAAACCGGTATCCTTCCTTGGGTCAAGCTCTCAACCCTACCCATATATCCAACCCGAATCCACATGATATAAAAGCCAAATCCTTCTTCTTTACCCGGATTCAAGCTAAAACCGTTTACCCAAAATCCCCAAATCCTAAACGCTGTACACATTCCCTCCAAAACATCTAAGCTTCATCAATGGCGTCCCAATCCTCTACATCAACCTCATCTGCTGACGCATATCAAAGGGAGTTGCTACACATTCGCTCTCAGATCAAACAAGTCAA
>NC_044931.1:13744306-13744969 GCF_003576645.1 Ipomoea triloba | reverse complement strand
CAATTGTTCATGAGTTAAGCCTCGGAGGACCCTTCTTCCTCTTGCATTAGGTTCAATTTGTGGTGGTGGAGGTGGTGGTTCTGCTCTTGCCATTGTTTGGCTTGTGCATGCTTCCTCATAATTCCTTTTCAACGCTTGCTCTTTGGTTCTTTCCATTTCATAAAAGAAGTGGTAAAGTGCATGAAAAATAAGGAAATGTAAGTCTGTACTCCACGCATAGGGAACCTAATGTTTTAGTGGGACACATCTCAAGCAAGAAACTCATAGGTAACCGGAGTATATGTCGGTCCTCTCCATTCGAATACCTTGCTCCATTGCGGTTGTCTTAGCAACCGATTTACCATGTCTTCAAACCCAAATTCCCTTAGCACACTCGGATCAAAGTATTTCACTCCAATTAAATTCTCTGACTTATACATATCCACAAGCGCCAATTGTTCATGAGTTAAGCCTCGGAGGACCCTTGTTCCTCTTGCATTAGGTTCAACTTGTGGTGGTGGAGGTGGTGGTTCTGCTCTTGCCATTGTTCGGCTTGTGCTTCTTCCTCATAATTCCTTTTCAAGGCATGCTCTTTGGTTCTTTCCATTTCCTAAAAAAAGCGATAAAGTGCATGAAAAATAAGGAAATGTAAGTCTGTACTCCACGCATAGGGAACCTAATGTT
>NC_044931.1:13742769-13743306 GCF_003576645.1 Ipomoea triloba | reverse complement strand
GTTCTATTTTATCTAGGAGAGGCTATATCATCAAAAAATTCCCTAGACTTTCATATTAGGTTTGCATGACATTTAATGTCCATGTCTTCCTAATGATGAAAAACCTCAAGAATGGCGCCACTCTCCCTAAAATTTTCCGTTATACCCCTCTTTTCTCAACAGTTAAAACCAAACCTTTGGGTCAAATTTGAGAAAACACACCCTTTCACACAAACAATCCTATCCCTAGTATAAAATCTCTCACATTTAAACTTCTCTCTCCACTCACCCAGAAAACCCTCTCAAAATAAAACTCTTCACCTTACCGTAAAAATCAACCCAAAATCCCAAAATTTATCCACTACTACACGGCAATGGCGACTCCAGAAGCTGAAGGCAATGAACCTGTTCCCATACCCGACCTATCAGTTTTGGGGAAACAAGTTATCTCTGGGCAAGTTTTGAGTCTTCAAGATTTTCACAAAGTTGCAGAAGACAAAGCCCTAGGAAATCAAATCATTCAAGCTTTGGAGAAAACTGGTCTTCTAAAGCTATGCA
>NC_044931.1:13741209-13741769 GCF_003576645.1 Ipomoea triloba | reverse complement strand
GGTAAACGTAAATGTCACTTTTTCTTGCATAAAATGTGTCAATTAGGCTATAACCTTTTACCTGAAAAATCAATTAGGCCCTAAACTTTTTAAAGTTGCAATTAGATACATAAAAATGTTAATTTAGTTCATCAAGGAATCATTACCTGTTAGTAACATGTAATAACAGGTAAATATAAATATCACTTTTTTTGCATAAAATGTGTCAAAAATGACATCGAACTTTACCTAAAAAATTAATTAGGCCATCAAACTTTTTAAAGTTGCAATTAGATACATAAACATGTCAATTTAGTTTATAAGGCATAATTACATGTTAGTGACCAGTAATACTAGATAAACATAAATGTCACTTTTTCTTGCATAAAATGTGTCAATTAGGCTATCAACCTTTACCTAAAAAATCAATTAGGCTCTCAAACTTTTTAAAGTTGCAATTAGGTACATAAAAATGTCAATTTAGTTCATCAAGAAATAATTCCCTGTTAGTGACCTGTAATACCAGGTAAACGTAAATGTAACTTTTTCTTGCATAAAATGTGTCAATTAGGCTATCAACC
>NC_044931.1:13739309-13740209 GCF_003576645.1 Ipomoea triloba | reverse complement strand
CCTATACTACAGTTTAAAGAACTCATCTGTATTTGTACTTTGTATCTGGTAGCTTTATCTGGTAGCCTCATCTGTTAGAACACAACATAAGAAACACATATTCAAAAATTTGAGTAAACACTTACCAAGCAGTAAAGAGTAACAATGTACAACTGAATTAGAGGGTTAGTGTTAGGAATTCTTATCTTGCTACTCTGGGAGTTATATTTCGACGGATTGAGGAGAGGTGCATTGATGGAAATATACATGCACCCGATGAGAGCTTCAAAGAACCCTAGGTTGAAATTAAAGCATATAAGAACGCATTACTACACAGATCCGCAAAATCACAGTAAGAATACCAAAGATTCTTGCAAAAACATAGGGAAATTTGAAATCAGATGCTATAACGCAAGATCGATAGCAAGCTCATACCCGACTGTGCGAACTTTTGTTTACTGCTAGGATAGACGAAAGAAAGATGATTTCAGTAAAGGATTACAACCGAATTGAGTTAGGGATACTTAGCTTTGAACCAATGTTGTCTTCTAGCTATTGAATCCGCCATTACAGACCAAGGAGGGCAGCAGAAACTCTCGGCGGTGTTCTAGAGAGAGAGACGAGAGGTGATGTAATACCATTGCATCTCGCCTGAAATTGCCCACCTGCGGTTTTGTTTTTTTTTTCTTTATATATATATATATATATAACTAATAATAGATTAATAGTAGTTTATATTAATAGTAGTTTATATTAATTTCAAATTTAAAATTAATTAATTCAATTACCATATTAGTTTACGTTATGAATTTTAATTTACTAGAGTTTCTATTAATAGTAGTTTATATTAATTTTTTGTCATGTTGTGTTTTAGTATTTTAATGTATTTATTTATTCTCTCATAATATTATAATTTTTTTT
>NC_044931.1:13737634-13738309 GCF_003576645.1 Ipomoea triloba | reverse complement strand
AATATGTCAAATAGGCCATTGAAGTTTTTAAAGTTGCAATTAGATACATAAACAAGTCAATTTAGTTCATCAAGGCATACTTACCTGTTAGTAATCTCTATTAACCGGTAAATGTAAATATGACTTTTTTTGGAAAAAAATATGTCAAATAGGCCAGCAAACTTTACCTGAATAATTAATTAGGCACTCAAAGTTTTTTAAAGTTGCAATTACGTACATAAACAAGTCAATTTAGTTCATCAAGGCATAATTACCTGTTAGTAACATGTAATACCAGGTAAATCTAAATATGATTTTTTTTGCTAAAAATATGTCAAATAGACCATTGAACTTTACCTGAAAACTTAATTAGGCCCTCAAACTTTTTAAAGTTGCAATTAGGTACATAAACATGTCAATTTAGTTCATCAAGGCAAAATTACCTGTTAGTGACCGGTAATACCATGTAAATTGAAATATAACTTTTTTTGCAATAAATATGTCAAATAGCCCATCGAACTTTACCTGAAAAATTAATTAGGCCATTGAAGTTTTTAAAGTTCCAATTAGGTTCGTAAACATGTCAATTTAGTTCATCAAGGCATAATTACCTGTTATTGACCTGTAATAGCAGGTAAATGTAATTATGACTTTTTTTGGAAAAAATATGTCAAATAGGCCATTGAAGTTTTTAAA
>NC_044931.1:13736094-13736634 GCF_003576645.1 Ipomoea triloba | reverse complement strand
TGCACATGGATTTATTTGGTCCAGTAGACCCAGTAAGTATGAGTGGTAAGAAATATACACTTGTTATTGTTGATGATTTTTCCAGGTACACATGGACAGTATTTCTCAACAAAAAAAATGAAGTGGAGAAGAAGCTACCAGAATTACTCATGCAACTCCAAAACGAAAAAGAAGCCAAAATAGTCAAAATCCGTACTGACAGAGATACAGAGTTCGTGAATGGTGTGATACAAGCCTATTGCAATTCCCAAAGAATTTTGCATCAATTATCAGCCGCAAGAACGCCGCAACAAAACGGTGTAGCCGAAAGAAGAAATAAAACGCTTAAAGAAGCCGCACGAGTCATGATTTCGGCCGCCGACCTACCAAAAAGATTTTGGGCAGAAGCTATCAACACTGCTTGCTATACTCAAAATAGGAGTATGATTCACAAGCTGTACGAAAAAACACCATATGAATTATGGAAAGGGAGAAAGCCTAACCTTAGTTATTTTCATTCATTTGGTTGCAAATGTTTTGTTCTTATTAATGGAAAAACAC
>NC_044931.1:13733430-13735094 GCF_003576645.1 Ipomoea triloba | reverse complement strand
AAAAAAAAAAAAAAAAAAAAAAAAAAAAAAAAAAAGAAAACGCAGCAGTGCAGCACTGACAAGAAGTCAGGAAAAGAAACAACAAAAAAAAAAGAAATATGAATAATTCAGTTTACGCGCCTAGCTGCACGTGCATCCTATATTTGCAGAAGTTAAAAATGAAATAAAAACCATCCCCCACACTAATAAAAACTCATTTCCAGTTATTTTGTCTGACATTATCCCATAAAAAACCACTGGTAAGAATGCTCTTACTTTTTTTCAGCCACATAATTAACTCTACCCATAATGGTTCTTACTTTCGTTTTACTCAATGAAATAAATGCCTAAAGTACTGCTTAGACAATTAGGGTACGATTGATTCAATTGTACATGCTGTTAGGGTTAAAAGATTGTGATAATTTTTTATTTTTATTTTTGTCGAAAACAATTTTTATGAGCTGCTGTAAATATATATATATTTTTGGTTTATTTCATTGGACTTTCTATTTATTCATTTATTTATTGTATTTTATTTATTTATTTACTTAGATAACTAAAATAATAACAATGATTATCTTTTACATGTATCTATATTAAATGACATGTATACAATATATGTGGATTATGCATATTACTGGCTGGCATATTTTATGTATGTGTAATTTGCATAATTATGTTTATATTCTAGGCATATTTGGTTTATTTAAATTCAAATGTTTTAAAATCACGTGTTGTATCTAATAACATAATGTTTTATAATATGTTTTTTTGGTAAAATATTGTCACGATCAATATATACAAGCAATTCAATATTACAAGAGAACAAATATTATATTGAGTGATATTTTTACACTAATCACATAATAAAATAACTGTACACGTTTAATATTAGAATTTTTTTATTATTCTATCTTTAATTTTATTATCTAAATATATAATTTAAAATATCTATCCATGCATCGCACGGGTAATTGAGCAATTATTTGCTTAAATCCAAGCAAGGATAACATTAGAAAACATAATCGATCCAACCATTTTCATCATTTTCACTATATAATATTGATGTTATAATTTATATAATTATATATCGATCTAAATATTTTTAAAACATTATAACAAAATTCATTCCGTGCAATGCACGGGCGAAAATACTAGTATAAAATAAAAAGGACATTAGGAGAAAATGAAATAAAAAGCACAATTACATACATCCAAGCCTACAAACAACTAGTAGAACAATCACACATGGTAACAAAAAAAACTTTACCTAAGCAACGTAGGTGGTTGACAAGAAGAATATAAGCACCAGAATTGTTGATTGAAAAGAAGTTTTGCTACCGAGACTTCTTTCTTCTCCCTTGACCTCTCTTGAAAGAATATCTTTGACAGAATTCCATCTATGTTATAATATGATCTCCATTTGCTGGATAGCAAAAGTGGCACAAAGATTCCTCCTAGACCTGCAACAAATCCAAATGCAACGCTAATGTAGAGATCAGCGTGGTGAGTTGATTCTTTCTCTTCTGATTCTGGAACCATCTCGTTGGAAGCATTCCAAGAAGCACTCAATTGGCTCATTACCTTTGATGCAAGGACTCAGCTCATTCATGGGAAACGAGGGGCTATGTGGATTCCAAATTAATGTATCTTGCACTGGCATCGATGAACCAGCATCTCCAATA
>NC_044931.1:13728068-13732430 GCF_003576645.1 Ipomoea triloba | reverse complement strand
GTTATGCTCCTGAGGCTCCCACGCACCCAGATACTCCTATGGCTCCGGCGGCCCCGTTTTACTCTTGCCCGGTTATGGACGAGATCCAGGCTGCTTATGGCTTTTACCCCATAGAGCCGTTAGAGGGTAGCGATCCCCTAGAGTTCATTGTGCACTACCCCTACCCTTGGGACCCTAGCCCTCGGGATGTTTGGGAGGAGTGGTCGATGGTCATAACCACTTCCCGGTTTTTGGACCATATTACTTGGTATGAGGGGGAGTGGCACCTGGTCTGGGGAGAGTTCACTGGCCCCGTGTACCGCAGGCTTGACTAGACGTTGGATCTTTGGGAGTTTTTGGGGAATTTGTTTTTGGTGTACATAAATTTTTGTAGCCGTAGTAATGGCTAGGCATAACCAGTGCTTTTAGGTCGAACCCTGTTGGTATTTTGAGCCCGATAGGCTTCCTATGTATGTATTTTGAAAAAGAATTATGAACCCTGCTTAATGAAGCTTCATCTATTAACATGTCTGAAAGTTGTAAGGTCTGTTGAGTGGTTGTTGCGATGAGGATAACTCCTTTAGCCTGTGCATCTAGAGTGAGGCCTATCGAGGAACGATAGAATTCTCTCTCTAGGTGTGGCGGTAACGCCTCGGATGTACGGGAAGGTAGGTTCGGGGTGTTACAAAACGATAGAATTCTCTCTCTAGGTGTGGCGGTAACGCCTCGGATGTACGGGAAGGTAGGTTCGGGGTGTTACAATTGCAATGCACAAATGCTTCTCTAGTGTTATACGGTTCTTGGCTAAACATGGCTCAACGATGAAGTGGGGGAACCGAGTCAATGCCAATGCCACTCTCGTGGACATTGGTTACCACCATAGTTCTAATCTCATTCTCATAGCAATTAGACCTGGTGAGGCATTTAATCAGGCACATTGTGTTCATAATCAGTTTCAACTTCCCTTTAAATGTGAAATAGTGAATCACTATTCTAATAGGTGAAACTCCAATTCCATACATCTCTTGCATAATAGGGCCCTAATCAAATAAGAGTCAAGTAATTCCCGATTTCCACAATCAGATTCATACTAAAAGCAATGCAAAACCTTGATTTAAAAATTGAATTCATATAAGCATTCATGCATAGAATTTCAATCTAAATCCCTAAAGGATTTATTATTTGAAAGTTGTATTTTTAGTGGTTTGATTAGTGAGTCTCGTCCTCTATGAATGGCTAGATAGGACTAGAGTAGCAAGGGGCTAAGCACAACATCATCAAGTGTTTAAAAGCTAACCGAGTTCATTGGTTTGTTTGCATGATATAATTGTAAAACAAACAATTGATTTGAGAATAAACAATGATAAAGAAGAGGATTTAAATGAAATTGCAATGCACAAATGCTTCTCTAGTGTTATAAGGTTCTTGGCTAAACATGGCTCAACGATGAAGTGGGGGAACCGAGTCAATGCCAATGCCACTCTCGTGGACATTGGTTACGACCAAAGTTCTAATCCCATTCTCATAGCAATTAGACCTGGTGAGGCATTTAATCAGGCACATTGTGTGCATAATCAGTTCCAACTTGCCTTTCTCAACGGCAAGTTTGAAGTGTTAAATAGTGAATCACTATTCTCATAGGTGAAACTCCAATTCCATAAAGCTCTTGCATAATAGGGCCCTAATCAAATTAGTGTGAAGTAATTCCCGATTTCCACAATCAGATTCATACTAAAAGCAATGCAAAACCTTGATTTAAAAATTCAATTCATATAAGCATTCATGCATAGAATTTCAATCTCAATCCCTAAAGGATTTATTATTTGAAAGTTGTATTTTTAGTGGTTTGATTAGTGAGTCTCGTCCTCTAGGAATGGCTAGATAGGACTAGAGTAGCAAGGGGCTAAGCACAACATCATCAAGTGTTTAAAAGCTAACCGAGTTCATTGGTTTGTTTGCATGATATAATTGTAAAACAAACAATTTATTTGAGAATAAACAATGATAAAGAAGAGGATTTAAATGAAATTGCAATGCACAAACGCTTCTCTAGTGTTATAAGGTTTTTGGCTAAACATGGCTCAACGATGAAGTGGGGGAACCGAGTCAATGCCAATGCTACTCTCGTGGACATTGGTTACGACCAAAGTTCTAATCCCATTATCATAGCAATTAGACCTGGTGAGGCATTTAATCAGGCACATTGTGTGCATAATCAGTTCCAACTTGCCTTTCTCAACGGCAAGTTTGAAGTGTTAAATAGTGAATCACTATTCTCATAGGTGAAACTCCAATTCCATAAAGCTCTTGCATAATAGGGCCCTAATCAAATTAGTGTGAAGTAATTCCCTATTTCCACAATCAGATTCATACTAAAAGCAATGCAAAACCATGATTTAAAAATTCAATTCATATAAGCATTCATGCATAGAATTTCAATCTAAATCCCTAAAGGATTTATTATTTGAAAGTTGTATTTTTAGTGGTTTGATTAGTGAGTCTCGTCCTCTAGGAATGGCTAGATAGGACTAGAGTAGCAAGGGGCTAAGCACAACATCATCAAGTGTTTAAAAGCTAACCGAGTTCATTGGTTTGTTTGCATGATATAATTGTAAAACAAACAATTGATTTGAGAATAAACAATGATAAAGAAGAGGATTTAAATGAAATTGCAATGCACAAATGCTTCTCTAGTGTTATAAGGTTCTTGGCTAAACATGGCTCAACGATGAAGTGGGGGAACCGAGTCAATGCCAATGCCACTCTCGTGGACATTGGTTACCACCATAGTTCTAATCTCATTCTCATAGCAATTAGACCTGGTGAGGCATTTAATCAGGCACATTGTGTTCATAATCAGTTTCAACTTCCCTTTAAATGTGAAATAGTGAATCACTATTCTAATAGTTGAAACTCCAATTCCATACATCTCTTGCAGAATAGGACCCTAATCAAATAAGAGTCAAGTAATTCCCGATTTCCACAATCAGATTCATACTAAAAGCAATGCAAAACCTTGATTTAAAAATTCAATTCATATAAGCATTCATGCATAGAATTTCAATCTAAATCCCTAAAGGATTTATTATTTGAAAGTTGTATTTTTAGTGGTTTGATTAGTGAGTCTCGTCCTCTATGAATGGCTAGATAGGACTAGAGTAGCAAGGGGCTAAGCACAACATCATCAAGTGTTTAAAAGCTAACCGAGTTCATTGGTTTGTTTGCATGATATAATTGTAAAACAAACAATTGATTTGAGAATAAACAATGATAAAGAAGAGGATTTAAATGAAATTGCAATGCACAAATGCTTCTCTAGTGTTATAAGGTTCTTGGCTAAACATGGCTCAACGATGAAGTGGGGGAACCGAGTCAATGCCAATGCCACTCTCGTGGACATTGGTTACGACCAAAGTTCTAATCCCATTCTCATAGCAATTAGACCTGGTGAGGCATTTAATCAGGCACATTGTGTTCATAATCAGTTTCAACTTCCCTTTAAATGTGAAATAGTGAATCACTATTCTAATAGTTGAAACTCCAATTCCATACATCTCTTGCAGAATAGGACCCTAATCAAATAAGAGTCAAGTAATTCCCGATTTCCACAATCAGATTCATACTAAAAGCAATGCAAAACCTTGATTTAAAAATTCAATTCATATAAGCATTCATGCATAGAATTTCAATCTAAATCCCTAAAGGATTTATTATTTGAAAGTTGTATTTTTACTGGTTTGATTAGTGAGTCTCGTCCTCTATGAATGGGTAGATATGACTAGAGTAGCAAGGGGCTAAGCACAACATCATCAAGTGTTTAAAAGCTAACCGAGTTCATTGGTTTGTTTGCATGATATAATTGTAAAACAAACAATTGATTTGAGAATAAACAATGATAAAGAAGAGGATTTAAATGAAATTGCAATAAACAAATGCTTCTCTAGTGTTATAAGGTTCTTGGCTAAACATGGCTCAACGATGAAGTGGGGGAACCGAGTCAATGCCAATGCCACTCTCGTGGACATTGGTTACCACCATAGTTCTAATCTCATTCTCATAGCAATTAGACCTGGTGAGGCATTTAATCAGGCACATTGTGTTCATAATCAGTTTCAACTTCCCTTTAAATGTGAAATAGTGAATCACTATTCTAATAGTTGAAACTCCAATTCCATACATCTCTTGCAGAATAGGACCCTAATCAAATAAGAGTCAAGTAATTCCCGATTTCCACAATCAGATTCATACTAAAAGCAATGCAAAACCTTGATTTAAAAATTCAATTTATATAAGCATTCATGCATAGAATTTCAATCTAAATCCCTAAAGGATTTATTATTTGAAAGTTGTATTTTTACTGGTTTGATTAGTGAGTCTCGTCCT
>NC_044931.1:13726101-13727068 GCF_003576645.1 Ipomoea triloba | reverse complement strand
GAAAAATCATGAGAAAGACTAAAATTGTCTAAAAAATACCCCCTCTGTCCCATTTTACCTGTCTTACTTTCCTTTTTAGTTTGTCCCAAAATGTTGTCCTCTTTCTAAAATTGAACATCAACATCATTCTAGTTTTTCCAATTTACCCTTATGACTTTTACTTTCTTTATTACTTTTATCTCCAAAAGTGAAAAAGTTGGAGGCATAATTGGAAAACACATCACATTTACTTTAATTTCTTAAAAAGCGTGCAAAAAGCAAATGGGACATCCAATTCGGGACGGAGGGAGTAATAGTCTAGGATGTTAAATTTAAAAAATGATAGTCTGTGACTAAATTTGAAATTGCTACTAAAGACAATAGACATCTGGTGGAAATATGAAATGAATTGAATATGATGTTACTCTAAAATCAAGGGCTAAAAGTACAATTTTTTTTCATAATTATATCAATTTTTAAAAAATTAATGCAAATAATCTCACAACCTTATTAGTCTATTACAATGCAGTATCTATTCATAACTATTTGCACAAGAATCAATATTGCCTCCACTGAGGCTTGAACCCACCACCTCCCGTATAAAGAGAAGGGTTTGATGCCACTGGACTACAAGGTCCTTGGCATTGGTATGTCGTATTAAAATCTGAAATTCTGAATGCATTCGCGTAATATTACACCAACATTAATTAATGCACAGACAGTTGAATTAACCGTTTCATTACTACTATGTAATTTACAAAAAGCAGTTGTAACCATCCTCTCGCCTCTATCCCCCTCTCCACCCTCTTCCATTTCCATACCACCCTTCATATCACTACACATCTCTATCTTTGCCGACTAGGGTCACCAGCGAAGAGAAAACCTCGTTAAAAGAACTACACATCTCTATCTTCTCTGATCAATTTCAACTCTCTCGATCAAAATGGTACGTTTAAGCAACCCAATAATCACAACCCTCAACGTCCTC
>NC_044931.1:13724439-13725101 GCF_003576645.1 Ipomoea triloba | reverse complement strand
AATTATGAGGAAGAAGCACAAGCCGAACAATGGCAAGAGCAGAACCACCAACTCCACCACCACAAGTTGAACCTAATGCAAGAGGAAGAAGGGTCCTCCGAGGCTTAACTCATGAACAATTGGCGCTTGTGGATATGTATAAGTCAGAGAATTTAATTGGAGTGAAATACGTTGATCCGAGTGTGCTAAGGGAATTTGGGTTTGAAGACAGGGTAAATCGGTTGCTAAGACAACCGCAATGGAGCAAAGTATTCGAATGGAGAGGACCGACATATACTCCGGTTACCTATGAGTTTCTTGCTTGAGATGTGTCCAACTAAAACATTAGGTTCCCTATGCGTGGAGTACAGACTTACATTTCCTTATTTTTCATGCACTTTATCGCTTTTTTTAGGAAATGGAAAGAACCAAAGAGCAAGCCTTGAAAAGGAATTATGAGGAAGAAGCACAAGCCGAACAATGGCAAGAGCAGAACCACCAACTCCACCACCACAAGTTGAACCTAATGCAAGAGGAAGAAGGGTCCTCCGAGGCTTAACTCATGAACAATTGGCGCTTGTGGACGTGTATAAGTCAGAGAATTTAATTGGAGTGAAATACGTTGATCCGAGTGTGCTAAGGGAATTTGGGTTTGAAGACATGGTAAATCGGTTGCTAAGACA
>NC_044931.1:13723136-13723439 GCF_003576645.1 Ipomoea triloba | reverse complement strand
GGATCCTTATGTGTCCTGCAGTCTGTCTGCCTTTGAGTGAGTTAGGTTGAGATAACCTAAGTCTCATTTCAATTTTCGGATCCTTATGAGTCCGGCAGTCTGCCTGCCTTTGAGTGAGTTAGGTTGAGATAACCTAAGTCTCATTTCGATCTTCGGATCCTTATGAGTCCGGCACTCTTTCTGTCTTTGAGTGAGTTAGGTTGAGATAACCTAAGTCTCATTTCAATCTTTGGATCCTTATGAGTCAAGCAGTCTGCCAGCCTTTGAGTGAGTTAGGTTGAGATAACCTAAGTCTCATTTCGA
>NC_044931.1:13722678-13723003 GCF_003576645.1 Ipomoea triloba | reverse complement strand
GGATCCTTATGTGTCCTGCAGTCTGTCTGCCTTTGAGTGAGTTAGGTTGAGATAACCTAAGTCTCATTTCAATTTTCGGATCCTTATGAGTCCGGCAGTCTGCCTGCCTTTGAGTGAGTTAGGTTGAGATAACCTAAGTCTCATTTCGATCCTCGGATCCTTATGAGTCCGGCAGTCTGCCTGCCTTTGAGTGAGTTAGGGTGAGATAACCTAAGTCTCATTTCGATCCTAGGATCCTTATGAGTCCGGCAGTCTGTCTGCCTTTGAGTGAGTTAGGTTGAGATAACCTAAGTCTCATTTCGATCTTCGGATCCTTATGAGTCCG
>NC_044931.1:13721058-13721678 GCF_003576645.1 Ipomoea triloba | reverse complement strand
ATTCACATTTACCTGTTATTACAGGTCACTAACAGGTAATTATGCCTTAATGAACTAAACTGGTTTATGTATCAAATTGCAAATTTAATTAGTTTAAGAGCCTAATTAATGCCTATTTGACACATTTTATGCAAAAATAAAGTGACATTTAAATTTACATGGTATTACAGGTCACTAACAGGTAATTACGTCTTGATGAACTAAATTGATATGTTTATGTAGCTAATTGCGACTTTTAAAAGTTTGAGGGGCTAATTGATTTTTCAGATACTGTTTGATGGCCTATTAGACACATTTTATGCTAAAAAAGTGACATTTATATTTACCTATTATTACAGGTCACTAATAGGTAATTACGCCTAAATTAACTAAATTGGCATGTTTATGTACCAAATTGAAAATTTAAATAGTTTAAGAGCCTAATTATTGCCTATTTGACACATTTTATGCAAAAAAAAAGGGACATTTAAATTTACCTGGTATTACAGGTCACTAACAGGTGATTATGTCTTATAAACTAAATTGACATGTTTATGTCCCTAATTGCAATTTTAAAAGGTTTGAGTGCCTATTTGATTTTTCAGATAAAGTTCGATGGTCTATTTAACACATTTTATGCA
>NC_044931.1:13719153-13720058 GCF_003576645.1 Ipomoea triloba | reverse complement strand
AACCATAAAGCAAAACTGTAAATGTAAACCATAGACCATCCCTAAACCATAAACAAAAACTGAAAATGTAAAACATAAACCATCCCTAAACCATAAATCAAAACTTGAAATGTAAACCATAAGCTATAAGTTAACGATAAACCATCAAGTATAAGTTAACCATAAACCATAAACCATTGTCATTGCAATTCAATAACAAAATATAAGTAATGTGGCTGCCCAGGCAGTAGTTACAGCAGCATAATAACCAAAATACATTCTACCCAAAAGTCAAGGGAAACCAATTACTCCAACATTCCATTCCAAAATACATTCCATTCCATTCGAAAATACAGTCTACCCAAAAAAACCATCCACAGTTGCTGCACTATTTTTTCTTCTTGGCACTTGCACTTGCATTCCTTCCAAATGATAGAACTTGTTGGCCTCTTCCTCCAGGCTACATAATACACAAACGTTAATACATTACTCATGCTCCATATAAACTCACAAAAGTATATCAATGCAAGAACAATGATTCACTTACATTTAATATTTGTGCTCCAGTATTTTGGTTGATGTATACACCAAAGCCACCTGATTTTTTCCTGTGTTTGTTTCTCCTAGAAGGTATAGTAGTTGAGGCAGCAGATGGCGTAGTAGTTGAGGCAATAACAGAAACAGAGACAGCAGCAGGCATACTTGTTGAGGCTGAACCACCACCAGTTGCCACAGAACCCTTGGTAGGGCAAACCTTCTTTTGATGTCCCTTTTGTTTACAAATCGAACATGTCATAACTCTACCTTGCCTAGAAATTTTTCCAACCGGGGGTTCATTTGGCTCACGGGTTCTCTTTTTCTTTGGCCTTCCAGTCATTGGCCTTGGTAAAGGTGCTTGTATTTCTTCACAATTTGTCCTAGGCCAG
>NC_044931.1:13717566-13718153 GCF_003576645.1 Ipomoea triloba | reverse complement strand
AATTGGCCACATCCACACCCTTGGTCCGGGATGCCGAGGCCCGGGAGAAGTGGTTGACCAAGTGTTTGTTAAAATGCCCCATCTGACTGAGGAACAATGAGTCCAAAGTTTGATGCCACTCGGAGATGGTGTCGTGTGCTCCCTTGATAGAAATGTAGTTGCATTGCCTAGAAGACCCTGTAGTAGTATCAAACTTGAGACCTAGATAGGACATTCATTTCCTTTCTTTCGTTAATTGATTACTTTTGTTTTACTTTATTGAAACTCTTCACCATGACTTCTTTTGCTTAGAGCGAATCTTGTAACTAATGTCTCTTAACATCAAAAATGTTACACGCTTGATTCGGTTCCAATTTTCCATCCTTGAGAACACGACAATCGGGGAACTTCTTCTCCGTTTTATCACTATCCACTCCTCCCACTAAAATCAAAACATCAAAACTACAGCCTCACTAATATACATAACTCTCAAGGAGATCAAAAGAGTCCCAGAGTCCCTCTACAAGGCAATGAATGGTAAATCTTCTCCGTTCATATATCTTGTGTGGTTGATGTTTATCTTTATTTGCTTCTATTTACGACGAGGA
>NC_044931.1:13715207-13716566 GCF_003576645.1 Ipomoea triloba | reverse complement strand
GTTAAAATCAAAGATTATTGGGGTTACCCTCGGGTTGTGTCGGTCTTTAGGGAGGTCGAATTAGAAGTATTGACAAGTCTTTAATCTACGGAATATGATGCATTTTCCTCAGGCACGCCATTGTCACAAAGAATCAAAGAATATTGAATGAACAAATGTTGTAGTAAAGGAGATACGAAGAAAATTGTTGAAATCAATAAGGAAAAGCTAGGAAATGAATTTCTAGTAAGCCATGATTCATCATAGTGTGTTTATGGTTTATGAAAAATTGCATTGCAAAGGTGTTTATTCTCGGGGGGTTTAGGAACTACCATTCTCCTCTCGGTCTACTAGGATCTCACTAGGTTTGGCCTTTCTTTTTGTCCTTCTCGTTGTGGCTCGGTTTATTTCAAGCTATAGAGGGTGTAGGCCTTGGTTGCCTCTAGCCGTCGTTTGCATTCACCCTTCAAAAATGTTGAAAGAAAGAAAGTTTACTACCCGAACAAATAGTAGTTGTTTTAGGGAGGTTAGTACAAACAAAGTAAAAACAACAACTAAAATGAAGTAAAAACAATGCAAATATTTCAAAGATATAAAACAAGTCAATATCAACCGTTTGCCCTCCCTAGCAACGACTCCATTTGATTTTCCGCGGTTTTGTGGTTGTTAAAATCAAAGATTGTTGGGGGTACCCTCGGGTTGTGTCGGTCTTTAGTGAGGTCGAATTAGAAGTATTGACAAGTCTTTAATCAATGGAATATGTAGCATTTTCCTCAGGCACGCCATTGTCACAAAGAATCAAAGAAATATTGAATGAACAAATGTTGTAGTAAAGGAGATACGAAGAAAATTGTTGAAATCAATAAGGAAAAGCTAGGAAATGAATTTCTAGTAATCCATGATTCATCATAGTGTGTTTATGGTTTATGAAAAATTACACTGCAAAGGTGTTTATTCTCGGGGGGTTTAGGAACTCCCATTCTCCTCTCGGTCTACTAGGATCTCCCTATGTTTGGCCTTTCTTTTTNACAAAGTAAAAACAACAACTGAAATGAAGTAAAAACAATGCAAATATTTCAAAGATATAAAACAAGTCAATAACAACCGTTTGCCTCCCTGGAAACGACGCCATTTGATTTTTCGCGGTTTTGTGGTTGTTAAAATCAAATATTGTTGGGGTTACCCTCGGGTTGTGTCGTTCTTTAGGGAGGTCAAATTAGAAGTATTGACAAGTCTTTAATCAAAGGAATACGTAGCATATTCCTCAGGCACGCCATTGTCAAAAAGAATCAAAAAATATTGAATGAACGAATGTTGTAGTAAAGGAGATACGAAGAAAATTGTTGAAATCAATAAGCAAAAGCTAGGAAATGAATTTCT
>NC_044931.1:13713690-13714207 GCF_003576645.1 Ipomoea triloba | reverse complement strand
CCTACTCCCTCTCAATCTTGTAATAAACATAGCCACAAGGAGAAAGACAAAAAGAAAGGCCAAACCTAGGGAGATCGTAGTAGACCGAGAGGAAAATTGTATTTCCTAAATCTCCCGAGAATAACCACCTTTGCAATGCAATTTTTCATTAACCATCCGAGAATAACCACCTTTGCAATGCAATTTTTCATTAACCATACGAGAATAACCACCTTTGCAATGCAATTTTTCATTAACCATAAGAGAATAACCACCTTTGCAATGCAATTTTTCATTAACCATAAACACACTATGATGTTTGCAATGCAATTTTTCATTAACCATAAACACACTATGATGTATCATGGCTCACTAGAAATTCATTTTAAACACACTATGATGTATCATGGCTCACTAGAAATTCATTTTCTAGCTTTTCCTTATTGATTTAAACAATTTTCTTTGTATCTCGTTTACTACCACATTCATTCATTCAATATTCTTTGATACTTTGTGACAATGACGCGAATGAGTAAAT
>NC_044931.1:13713267-13713430 GCF_003576645.1 Ipomoea triloba | reverse complement strand
CAACAATCTTTTATTTTAACAACCACAAAACAACGGTAAATCAAATGGTGTCGTCGCTACGGAGGTCAAAACGGTTGATATTGACTTGTGTTTTATCTTTGGAATATTCGCAATGTTTTGACTTCAATTCACTTGTTGTTTTTACTTTGTTTGTACTAACCTC
>NC_044931.1:13711722-13712267 GCF_003576645.1 Ipomoea triloba | reverse complement strand
AGTGAACGTCAAATTTAGGGGTAAAACGGTCTTATAACATGTTCTGAGTATAATACTTCATCGTTCTCCTCTCTGCGATAGAATGAAATATCTTTCTGCATAAAGATAGATTTTGATTTTACAAATCACAATGCAAAACATTAAAAGAAAGAGCCTTTGAGTTGTTAGATTTGGCATGGGCACTGCATTTAATTACAGTATAAATTTTGATTTATGTACTTGAACGTAGAAGGTCATTGAACAATTAAGGTAAAAACATCAGTCTGAAGGTGTAAATTACAATGAATAGAAGAAGAGACATATACATATGAATTAAAGCTGTAACTCTGTAAGTCTAACCACACATCTGAAACACAGTGGAAAAGCAATGAATTTGAGAAGCCAAAGAAAGAATCAAGGGTACCCAAATAGCACGAAAATCCCTAGTAAAATGAGCCAAATAATATGAACCAGCAATAGAGCTTGACTTGATCCACCATTCCCCACATCGCAAAACCCCAATCGCACCAGTAAGTCACGCCATCAACGCCGCAAACCGAGTCAGG
>NC_044931.1:13710120-13710722 GCF_003576645.1 Ipomoea triloba | reverse complement strand
AGTGAGTTAGGTTGAGATAACCTAAGTCTCATTTCGATCTTCGGATCCTTATGAGTCCGTCAGTCTGCATGCCTTTGAGTGAGTTAGGTTGAGATAAACTAAGTCTCATTTCGATATTCGGATCCTTATGAGTCCGGTAGTCTGTCTGCATTTGAGTGAGTTAGGTTGAGATAACCTAAGTCTCATTTCGATCTTCGGATCCTTATGAGTCCGGCAGTCTGTCTGCATTTGAGTGAGTTAGGTTGAGATAACCTAAGTCTCATTTCGATCTTCGGATCCTTATGAGTCCGGCAGTCTGTCTGCATTTGAGTGAGGTAGGTTGAGATAACCTAAGTCTCATTTCGATCTTCGGATCCTTATGAGTCCGGCAGTCTGCCTGCCTTTGAGTGAGTTAGGTTGAGATAACCTAAGTCTCATTTCGATCTTCGGATCCTTATGAGTCCGGCAGTCTGCCAGCCTTTGAGTGAGTTAGGTTGAGATAACCTAAGTCTCATTTCTATCTTCGGATCCTTATGTGTCCTGCAGTCTGTCTGCCTTTGAGTGAGTTAGGTTGAGATAACCTAAGTCTCATTTCAATTTTCGGATCCTTATGAGTCCGGCAG
>NC_044931.1:13708100-13709120 GCF_003576645.1 Ipomoea triloba | reverse complement strand
GGATTCCAAGCTACTAACACAAACCCCAACAATATATATATATATATATATATATATATATATATATTATTTTATTTTATTAAAGAACAGAAACAGAAGGGGAAGTTGGAGCGGCGGAAACTGCGGCAAAGGCTAGGCTGCGTTACCGGCGGTGGTGGTATAGCCGGATGGACAGTGGAGGCCGGGATGGCGCGGTGGTGGACCGGAAGACGGTGGAGGCCGCGGGGAAGAAAGCGGTGACCGGATGGGGAGGTGAGAGGAGTTTGGCTGTGGAGGTGGAGGAGTTTCTTGTGGAGTGGTTTGTTAGATCTATGGCGAGGAAACTCCAACGGTGAAGAGGGGCGGAAGCAAGCAACAATGGTGGTGGTGGGAGGCAGACGAAGGCAGCGGCGGCGGAGGTTGTAGACAGAAGGATGCTACGGCGATAGTCGGAGGCGAAAGAGACTGTGACGTTGGAAGGAGAAGATGACCAAATACCGCCAGCTCAAAGCTCTATTAGAGCTCCGGCCGGAGGCCGGCGGTGGTTGCTAAGGATGGGCAGAAGGGAGAGCGATTTTTTAGAGAGAGAATTCTGATGGGCACCATGGTACTTATGTTGATCACTTTTATTTTATTTTTTATTTTTAAAATGTTAATTATTTTTAAAAGAAAGGTCATCGTTGATGGCCAGTGTCTATTTTTGTTGATGAACTTCTTTGTGGTTTAAGTCTCGATAGCCATGATTGTTTTGTCCATTGACGGACAACTAATAACTGTCCATCAACAAAAAAATAACTATAAATCTATTGTTGATGGTTGGTGATTTTAAAAAATTAAAATTAACAAATAAAATAAAATAAAAATTGATTTATGTAAGCACTCCATAAGAGAATCCATATTAGTCGTGATTTTTTATGAGTTTTTGCAGATATGACTAAAAAAAGAGAATATGGGATGGGAGGAGAAAAAAAAAGAAAAAAAATAATTGTCAGCAGAAAAAAAAAAAAAAAAAAAAAAAAAAAAAAAAAAAAAAAAAAAAAA
>NC_044931.1:13706571-13707100 GCF_003576645.1 Ipomoea triloba | reverse complement strand
AAAAGAGATTTCATGCTTTTGAAGTTACTTCAATATTAGTTTGAGAAAGGCTCATAATTTCAAGTTCTCCAAAGTGAAAGTACAAAAATGAGTTCGGGTAATTTGAGAAGTAATTCGAATTGAAGATGCTGCAATGTAGAAAGTTTTCGATGTCTAAACTATTAATTTTAACTAAATTCGTGCCTATGTGTTCGTATGGAACTTTTGAGATGTAAGTAGTATTCGGTGCTTTTGTTTTATGCATTGTGTTTACATAAAAGTGTATTATGCAATTTTCATTTGTTTTAAACAAAATGCTTTTGTTTTATGCACTGTGTTTAATGCTAAGTATGTACATTGAATTGTATTGTATTGTATTGCAGTATTGTTGTTGTTATGTGAGTACCAGAACTCCTCTAATAGAATGTTTACTTTTATCATGTGGCATGTAGTTTCATATTGCAGTTAGCTATTCTTGCAATTTGATTTATGTATTTATAATTTAGGCTTAATTGTCGAGCAATATTATTACGAATTTGTAAAGGAAAAT
>NC_044931.1:13704032-13705571 GCF_003576645.1 Ipomoea triloba | reverse complement strand
TAAGTAACAAAAATTGTATTCTTAATTAGTGTTATATTTGAGCATATAAGTATGACATTTGCACATATAAGTGTGACATTTGCATGGTGCCTTGACCTGACCCAACCCGTCTCACGAATAAGGATCCGTGAGACGGTCTCACACAAGTGTGACCCTTTATATAATCAATGAATTAAGAAGTTATAAATTAGAAGGGTATATATGCGTGGTTTGACGTATCACACAAGAATTTTCTTGTTTTCCTATGACTGTATGAGTTAATATTATTTTTTGATTTTATCATTTTTTTATTTTCAATTTTAAAATGGACTAACTTTGATCCTTTAAATATTGATTTTTTATCACTTTCACTCTTTCAATACATTTTCTGTTAAATATTAAAAAAAAATACATTTTCTGTTAAATAATTGTTTAAATACCTATATATCATCCAAATTTAAAAAAAAAAAAAATCTTAAATCATCCCAAAATAGGAAACAAAACAAGAATATATTTCAATATGAGAAAGCTGAACAATATAGGATGTTATAAGATTTTTTTTGTTTCAAATTTGGGATAATTTAGGAGATTAGATAATGAAATACTCCATAACATATTGGACCATGTCTCAAAACAAGCATATGATAAAAATAAATAAATTACCGAGGGTCCAAAAGTGACAAAAAAGAATATTTCGAAGACTAAAATTTCACTACAAGAACAATTGTGAATCGCAACGAAAAAATTCGGTTGTGAAACAACAAGATTCCGTCCAAACCACGTTTTGCGATGGAATCCTGTTCCATCGTTTATTGGCTTGTCGTATTTTTGTACGCGACAGAGTAATTCCATCACAATTTCGTCGTCATTTTGGAAACGAATACTATGTCGTGATATTTTTTTCCGTTGCATTTTGACAACGGAATTGTTTTCTGTCACGATTCCGTCGCATTTGGTGCAACAAATATTTCGTCGTGAAACTTATATTCTATCTCCATTCTAGTCATATTTTTTAATTATTTTTTAAAAATTTATTTAAAATTATTTTTTTAAATAGTAATATGAGCTTTAAAAATATATTAATATAAAACTACAATGATATACTAAAACACTATTAATTATAAAAAATTGTAAACCATAACATGAAGTTATTGCACTAACGAATAACGATACCACAAAGGCACAAAGATGCAAAAAACTAATATGTAATAGAGTAATAGACTAACCTTGCTAGAAGACAAAATAAGAAATCAGCATTTATTCTAAACCCATAAAAGTCTTTTTTCAGACTGCTGGACCAATTGTCAACTAATGAAACAATATGTAATACATACACCAAGGAGATGGCAGCTATACCATTAAACACCAGTAGTTATGTCGTGAACCGAGGTCCACATTGTAAGGTGAACTTAGGTTTTTTCTTTTTTTCTTTTTTTTTACTAAACATATTGGCCTGAAATGTAGAACACAAACTCTACATTCACATACACTATACTCTACATTCACAATTTGTAAACTCCACATTCACACATTACAGGATTATATGTTTAGTAACTATAT
>NC_044931.1:13702265-13703032 GCF_003576645.1 Ipomoea triloba | reverse complement strand
CCATTAATTCACACGTGAGAAACACAACACCCACACTACTGTTCGAGACACCCGACAGTTAGTTCTCACAACTTTACTCAGCGAATAGACTTCGCTCGGCAGTATGAATCAATCATACAAAATCTCACACATCACTCAGCGAATAGACTTCGCTCTGCAGTATGAATCAATCATACAAAATCTCACACATCACTCAGCGAATAGACTTCGCTCTGCAGTATGAATTAATCATACAAAATCTCACACATCACTCAGCGAATAGACTTCGCTCTGCAGTATGGATTAATCGTACAGACCCCTCACCATTTCACTCAGCGAAGAAACTTCGCTCTGCAGTACCGATTAATCATACAGACTCCCTCACATTCATTAAGTATTATTACACGACTCCATAACCATTATACTTCCTCAAGTATATTTCCCCAAAACACACACCTTGGTTAGTGTTAGTTCTATCACAGAAATTCAAGTACAGGAGTCACAATAATGTTCAAAACATAATTATTTTCCACGTTAATATAATGCACAAAAATAATATTTGTCAAAATTGTTTCTAACCATCCTTTTTCAGAAAATTTCAGCTTGGCGCAGTCCGAAAGATTGAGTCGGTAAAAATAGTTCCCGAACTCTTTTTCACTTGAAATATTTATGGTAGAACCCCAACTTATATTACTTGATGTCCATAAAAAGTTTTGGTCATTTTGATCCACGAATAAACACAGAAAATTACCTTTTTGCCCTTGGCAGTGTGCTGTTTTTCTCTCTGG
>NC_044931.1:13700225-13701265 GCF_003576645.1 Ipomoea triloba | reverse complement strand
TGCTATTCAATTATATTTTTAAGCAGTATAATATGTACATTGTTTGTCATTTCTCCTTTATGTTATTACTCATTTTTTTTCACTAGAACCCAACTGACTTCTAGGTTTTTGCTTTTGTGCAATTTTCTTGTGTCTTAGCTCCCTAACTAATACTCTGCTTTTTTTTTTTCTTCCCCGAATCCAGATGGGTGGTATTAATGAAGCTGCTTTGGATAGGCTAGCATTTGTCATACAAATGACAGAGCATATAAAAAATAAAGCGGAGAAAGCAAAAGACATTGATAGAAAACTTGGATCACAACATTTTGTCTGGTTGCTTAGGGTAATTTGTAACCTATCATTTCTTATTATTGGCTATTGCTTGGTAGATCGCATTGCTAACTTCTAAAGTCTTCCGTCAAACAAAACAGGACTTTTACTTGAAATCAGAAAGATACATGGAGTTTGCACTGGCTAATGTTAAAGGTGATGGAAATGATGTATCTACTAAAAATGAGGTATTCTATATAAACACATTCGAATGATGCATGTGAAATATTGAATTCCGATGATGTTTTTAAAGCATGATAATCGAATTTGGTATGAGTTTCAGTTATATTGAACTTTATTATTTTTTTTTAATTTGCATTAAGGTTTATTTTGAATTTCAGGTTTGTTTTTCAAAACTTAAAAATGAACCTTACAATGGAAGGCTTTATAATTTAGTTATTACCTGTTTTTTGAAGCATTGGAGTTTATAATAATTTAGTTGCTCAAGAAATGAAACAATTAAAAAACTGACGATATGATATAATTTACAACTTAGCAGTTCTTTCGTGGGTTTTGTATATTGAGATCTTGTTTTGTGTTTCTCAGGGTTCTCTTGATGTTTGTTTTTCTTTTTAGAATTTTTTGTTGCCAGTCTCTTTATGAATCAAAAAACTAAACATAGGACATACACGGGTTTTGCCTTTTGCCCTTTATGAATTTATGGGATGTGGAACAAAGTTGTAATAACAATATTTGTGTGTGTATATATATATATATATATATATATATAT
>NC_044931.1:13698725-13699225 GCF_003576645.1 Ipomoea triloba | reverse complement strand
CCAAATTAACAACTTCAAGGACCCAAGCTGCAATTGCAGTTCACTTATCCAAAACACTTGCATTTATAATCAAGCAAAAGATCCAATTCTCAGGTTACTAAAGTTCATCTCAGCTGAGTTTAATAGGAAGTTAAACTCAGAAATTTTGACAAGAACAAACCTGTTCTGCTTAAAGCATTCAAATCCATATATGTCAAGAACTCCAATTTGAATTCTCGAATCAGGATCTTGCCCAACAGATCTATTGATCTTCTCAACAAGCCTGAAACATACGCATGTATCACATGGATTTTTCTATTAGCATATTTATATTTATTTAAAGACTGAAAATATAGTTTTCATATTGGAATAAAAGTTGACCTACCAATCAAATAACTGAGCATATATAGTCTTGGCTAAAGCATCTCGCCCTGCAGCAGCAGCAGCACAATCAAGGGCCTTAATTATGATCCCTTCATGGGTTTGAATTGATCGAGTACAAAGCGAAGTCACCAACAGAT
>NC_044931.1:13697075-13697725 GCF_003576645.1 Ipomoea triloba | reverse complement strand
TATATATATATATATATATATATATATATATATATATATATATATATATATATATATATATATATATATATAATTTTTATATTAATAATGAGATGTGTAATTTACAACGTGTTTTTTTTTTGGAAAGTACAGCATGTTCTTTATTTGAATTATTTTATCAAATTAAATATTTTTTATATTTTGTTATGAATATTTTTATAAAGTTTTGATGTATTTTATTTTTTGTCAATATCTAATAATATTTAATACTATATTTCGCCCCCACTGGATTACATTTCTGGATTCGTCCCTGCGTGTACTATAGTCACATATTCATGAAATTGTTGAGTAAAAGAATTTAAGTTCATACAAACCAAAATTGCTTTTGTATGCTATTTATCTCTATTATACTCTTTTCTCATTATATTGTAACTAGTGTTTTACCCGTGCGGTGCACGGATAAAATTTTGTTATTATGAATTTAAATAAAATAATTAAAAATACAAATATATTAAAATGTACAATATAATAATATAACTAAGAAAATTATACTTTTAGAAATTAAAAAATGTAAATTTTAAATTTTGTATATGTGATTTTAAACTTTAATCAGACACATTTTCTTATATAATTGTGTAATACAGTGTATATACAAATAATATTTATTAATA
>NC_044931.1:13693037-13696075 GCF_003576645.1 Ipomoea triloba | reverse complement strand
TCTGGTTTAGTATCAAGGTGATTCTTTTTCTGTTTCTATATATATGGGTCCGTGCAGCATTTCCACGATATCGTTATGATCAATTAATGGGACTTGGCCGGAAAGTGTTCTTGCCTCTATCATTAGCTCGGGTAGTCCCTGTTTCTGGTGTTTTAGTCACCTTTCAATGGCTCCCTTAATTATGTGCGAGGAAGTGAAAACAAACACGTGAGACCAAAGGAGTGGAATTCAATGGAACGACTACAAGCGGGAGAGGAAATTCCCTATTGACTAAAGGGAAGGAGGCTAGTCCCCGAAAATGCCTTTTTGAAGTTGGGGCTAAAAATTCATACATAAGGAAGAAGGGGTCTTTGCTATTCCTGTTAGAGAATGCGTTGTTAGCCTTACAGAATGCGCTGCACATCTATCATTTCATGTCGGCTCTCCCGCTGTTGGTGGTTTAGAGGTAGGATTCAGCTTAGGATATTGATTGAGTGAAGTAGGGTTCGGTGAAAGATTAAATAGAAGTAGGACATCCAATCTAAAGTAAAGTATGCCAGAACTCGTAGCCTTGTTGAAAGAGTCTCCTCTTTCTTGTCTTTCTTCTCTCCTAAGAGGAAGGTCTCGAAAAGACCAATTGAAGCTTTCAAGGGCATCACATCATAATTTTAACGATGTAATTTTTTGGCGAGTTCGGCCAGGAGAGGCCAGGATCGCTTGGTAAGCAAGCAATCCGTTAAACGGCGCCAACTCCCCATTCCTTCTCTTCTTTCTTTTTTAAAGTCACGATCGTTTCAATCCGGTGTTTTCGCGGATCTGGGAAGCGCTGGTTCGAATCCAGCTCGTGACAAGACCTTTTTGATTTTTGCCTATGATGGTTGTCCTGCTGTTACTTAACTCGGTCAAGAGGAATAAACTTATAATATCGTAGCTGCTCATAATTATTTTGGCCGATTGATCTTCCAATATGCTAGTTTCAACAACTCTCGTTCGTTACACTTCTTCTTAGCTGCTTGGCCTGTAGTGGGTATCTGGTTCACTGCTTTAGGTATCAGCACTATGGCATTCAACCTAAATGGTTGAAATTTCAACCAATCCGTAGTTGATAGCCAAGGCCGCGTAATTAAGACTTGGGCTGATATCATTAACCGTGCTAACCTTGGTATGGAAGTTATGCATGAACGTAATGCTCATAACTTCCCTCTAGACCTAGCTGCTATCGTACTCCCCTAGTGCTTCCATCAAGCCGACTCACTAATGTGAATAGGTTATACAGAAGGGTGGGTTGGTTATATACTCTTATGCGCGTTCCTTCTTCGAACCTTTTGGTATGTATTGCCCCCTAACTAAAGATCAGATCTACCAGACAATAAACTAAATTCCGCACTGCTGCTGAGTCGTCGGACTTATCCACCAAGGGATTCGTGGAATTTCTGTGGATTGCGTTGGGGGAAATCTACCAAAGCTAGGCAGATAGATAGACTCCTTTCCCGCTGCTAAGGGAAAGCAAGAAAAAAAATGATTGTTTTTTAACCAGCGCCCTCTTTTGGGTATGCAGGTACTAAGAGTCCTCTCACTACCAACCAGCAGACATCATCTGGCTGGGTCTTGCCGGTATCAACAACGAGGAAGAAATAACCAAATGGAAACAGCAACTCACTATGGCTCTTGGCCCAGACAACGTCCTAGGCGTAGGGGAGATCGGAGCAACCCAGACCAGATCATGAGCGAATAGAAAATAAAAAATGTACATAGCTGTTCCAGCTGAAATACTTGGAATAATTCTACCACTTCTACTAGGAGTAGCCTTTTTAGTGCTAGCTGAACGTAAAGTAATGGCTTTTGTGCAACGTCGAAAGGGTCCTGATGTAGTGGGATCGTTTGGATTGTTACAACCTCTAGCAGATGGTTTTAAATTGATTCTAAAAGAACCTATTTCACCAAGTAGTGCTAATTTCTCCCTTTTTAGAATGGCTCCAGTGGCTACATTTATGTTAAGTCTGGTCGCTCGGGCCGTTGTACCTTTTGATTATGGTATGGTATTGTCAGATCCGAACATAGGGCTACTTTATTTGTTTGCCATATCTTCGCTAGGTGTTTATGGAATTATTATAGCAGGTTGGTCTAGTAATTAGGGGGCGGCCGTTCGGTCGCCTATGATACTAGGACCAATAGGTCAAAAATGGGTTTGTGCCGCAGGTGTTGAACGATCTACTCTACACAGGTGTGGGCTTACAGGGCTAGGGCTCATAAACCCTTTCTTTCATTTATCAATAGGGCCCTGGCCGGTCACTTTTCTGGGGCCGGATCGATAAGTGGAAGTCATAAAAAAAAAGATCTTTCTCTTCGCACCTCAGATCAAGAGGAAGGGTTGCTTGTCAAGCTAGCCTATAATATAATTAAGAATCTATTTATTTAGATTATATAAAAAAATAGAAAGAAGAGAAAAAAGGTAAAAAGATTCGCTTTCTTTTAACCGGCTCTTTCTTCTTTCTCAACGCTACTAAGGACCTATAGGTTTGCCTACTTTACTTATGAAAGATAATGAGAATGGGTTATTCAAACAAAAAGGAAAGGGCGCTACTTAGTTTCGCAAGCCTTTTTCATTGTCAGTCAACTAAGTAGGGCCTGAGGCCCCCTGCGAATCCGTAAATCTGAGGAGCATGCCGCAACAAAAGGATGGTCCCCTATTCATTTCATTTTTTCCGGAAGGGAAAAAGAAAAGTACCCCCCATCATAGTGAACCTCTCCTTGTGATCGGGATGAGGTAGATGCCTCCCAGCCGGGGGACGGATCGAATCGGAGTTTCCTTAGGTAGCCACCGACCTACAGTTATCCTTAAACTTCCGTGCTTGGTGGAGAAGAAGCGAACAAAGGTACGCTCGCTTGCTGTCTTGTTCTCTGTCGCGAACTGGGATCGCTCGCCAGCTAGGTCAGATTGGAGCAAGATTTTTTGAGAAAAAATTCCCCTTATTCGGGGACAAGGGGCGGAACGACCTCTCGATCTACTTACTGCAGCCCAAATTTATAAGCGGTTAAACGTCGTCTAGGCGTTCCCT
>NC_044931.1:13689538-13692037 GCF_003576645.1 Ipomoea triloba | reverse complement strand
CTTCACGTCTATGGGTGGAAGGATTGACAACAATGTTAACAAGGAAGGTGGACCTCCTATTTTCCGTTTTAATGGCCAAAACTATCATTTGATGGGCAGCCTACTTCCTAAAGAACGCTCAGCACCACACTTTACTCAATTGTACATTTACGATACTTCTAATGAACTACAAAACCA
The DNA here is from genome assembly GCF_003576645.1 of Ipomoea triloba. Taxonomy (NCBI): domain Eukaryota; kingdom Viridiplantae; phylum Streptophyta; class Magnoliopsida; order Solanales; family Convolvulaceae; genus Ipomoea; species Ipomoea triloba. Next base: position 13,691,860 of record NC_044931.1, on the reverse strand, counting down.
TATCAATGCAGTCAGGTACTTAATATTTCAATTTCATTACACATCGTTACATTTTCATCAATAATCTTTTTGACACTTATTTAAAAGGATTTTATTTTTGTTGATTATTTGTTCAAGGGGATGTGGTGAGCAAACTGACATTCATGTTGAAATAGTCAAGGAGAAGTTAGATAAGCATAATGTTTTAGTTAAGTCTTTTCGTATTACGAAAATAGAAATTGAAAGGAATCCACGTGCAGAGGTTAAAATTGAATTGCTTGGAAAGCGTAAACAAGATGCGAAGACTTACAACTTACCTGAAGTATTTGAAGTGGCCGCATTAATTGTTGGAGATATGGATACAAACATGGGGGAGCTTGACATTTTAGTAGAAACTCATAGTGGTCAATTGCAAAGGATTAGTGAATTGAATCCATCTTATTTGCCACTTCAATACCCATTACTGTTTCCTTATGGTGATGATGGCTATCGAGAAGATATTGGATTCACCATAAAGAAAACGACAATACCTGGTGGAAGGCAAAGGATTAGCCCAAGGGAGTTCTTTTGTTATCGTATTCATTCTAGAAGTTCAGAGCTCTATACCTTATTGCAATGCAAAGTGCTTATTCCAACAATTTCTTGTGGATGGCTATACAATGGTTGAAGCAGGCCGCCTCATTTATATTAAGACACACCAAAAAAGCTTACGTTGTCAAAGTTATGGCAGTTTAACTGATGCTTTGACACATGGAGAGGTTGACCCTTCAACCCAAGGTCGAAGAATTATCTTACCTTCAAGTTTTACTGGCGGGGCGAGGTATATGATACAGAATTATCAAGATGCTATGGCCATATGTAGATGGATTGGTTATCCAAATCTTTTTATTACATTCACTTGCAACACTAAATGGCCAGAGGTTCAAAGGTTCCTAAAGCACAATAACTTGAAACCTGCTGACCGTCCTGATGTCATATGTAAAATATTCAAGATCAAGTTGGATGCTTTGATCACCGAGTGTCGGAAAAACAAATTATTCGGAACAGTTGTTGGAGGTAATTCTTCTTTTTTTTGTTACCCACTTTTTTTTAATCTATATAATTATTTATAATTCATTTCTTCCATGTCACAGTCATATATACCATTGAGTTTCAGAAGAGAGGTCTCCCTCATGCACACATTTTACTATTCCTAGACAAGTTTCAGTATGAAGAACGGCTTTGATCTATAGATTATATAATTTCAGCAGAAATACCAGATAAAAGTAGCGACCCAACCTATTTCAATGCAGTTGAGGAATTTATGATTCATAGCCCATGTGGAGCATCTAGAACGTCTTCTCCCTGTATGGTTAATGGTAGTTGTTCAAAACATTTCCCGAAGAAATTTGTGAATTGTTTTACATTTGATGAGGATGGCTACCCTATCTATACAAGGAGAGATAATGGTATGACGATTATGAAAAACGGGATTACATTAGACAACAAGTATGTGGTACCGCACAATAGACATTTATTGTTGAAGTACAAAGCTCATATCAATGTAGAATGGTGCAATCAATCCCGGTCAATCAAGTACCTGTTCAAATATGTCAACAAGGATCATGATCGTGTTACAGCTGAATTCTACAAAACAAGTGATGAAGAAGAAAGTACAAAGGTTATTGATGAAATAAATATGTTCTACGACTGTAGATACATATCTCCATGTGAAGCTTCTTGGAGACTGTTTAGCTTTGATATACAGTTAAGGTCTCCTTCTGTTGAGCGGCTAATTAAGTTTCCATTTGCCCAATCAGCAAAGTGTTATATTTGAAGATGATGATGTTGTTGATAATATAGTAAATCGTCCAACCATTGCACAAAGCATCTTTATGGAGTGGTTTGAAGCTAATAAGAATTTTGTAGACGCAAGGAAGCTGACTTATGCTGAAATGCCAACTAAATTTGTTTGGAAGAAAGATGTTAGGAAATGGAAACCAAGGCAAAGAGGTTTTGCAATAGGTCGTACTTTCTATGTACCACCTGGTACGGATAAAATTTTCTACTTGAGATGTTTGTTGAATCAAGTTCGATGCCCAACCTGTTTTGCAGATATAAAGACCGTTGATGGAGTAGAATTCCTAAATTTTCGAGATACGTGTTATGCTCGAGGCTTAGTTGATGATAATAAAGAATATGTTGATGCAATTGAAGAAACAAGGCAATGAGCATCAACATCTAATCTAAGGAGATTGTTTGTGACATTGTTAATGACTAACTCAATCGGAACACCAGAGATTGTTTGGGAAACAATTTGGGAACATTTGTCTGAAGATGCCGAATATCATCTAAGAAAGACTT
>NC_044931.1:13686558-13688538 GCF_003576645.1 Ipomoea triloba | reverse complement strand
AGGGACCATAATGATGAACCTTCGTCCAAGGGATCACGAACGAGACTTGGGGCAGGACCGTAATCCCCATGTCCAGATCCGATTTCGGTCTAGTCAACGAAATTTGTATCCTCAATAAGGTCTCTTGCTTCTAGTCAGAAACTAAGTAACGTTTTCATAATTGAAGACAACTAGAAGTCATAATTGTGGCATTGACATGTGTGATAGACAGGGATAGTTCTGAAAACCTATCCTGTATGAAAAGAAATCAAAGGCAACCTAGTTTGATAAACTAGGAAGTTTGATAAGGAAATGTGTTGTGACTTATATACTCATTATATGCTTGTGATTATATGGCATTAATTGTTGATTGCAGTAATGAAAGGCATGGACACCATATTTGGTAATGTGTATTTACCTTTATGAATTATTTGTCAAAACTTTTATCTGATGGAAGTGACAAATGGATTACCTTACTTAGCCGTTGTGCTAATTACACTTCACCGTGTACGTCATTTCAGATGTCATCCAGTGAAGGATCCTGTAGCCCGGCAAACACTCCTGATCATGTTTGCCCGGGACCTACTTTTGTTGGTCAGACTTTGCATGACACGCCGGATAGAGACCCCTATTCTCCACCCGATTCTCAAAGCTCTCCAGACTATACTCCAGCGTCCCCTGACTATACTCCAGCAACCCCAGTCAGCCCAGTCAATCCTTATTCCTTTTTGGACTTAGTAGATGAGTTAAATGCTCAGTATGGGTACTACCCCATAGAGCTTATTCCCGGTTCTGACCCTATCGAGTTCATTGTCCGCTACCCGTGTCCGTGGGACTCCGACCCACGAGATTTTCGTGACGAGTGGTCAATGATGTTAGTCGAGTGTCGCTTCCTCGATCACATCATGTGGTTCGAGGGAGAGTGGCACCTCGTTTGGGGCACGTACACCACACCGGTGTACCGAAGTTTGGATTAGAGGGCCAGAGTTGGGAAGTTTTTGGATGGTTTTCTCTTTTTGTGTATATATATCTTTTGGTAGCCTTAGTTTTGGCTGGCTCTAGTCTGTTAGGGCAGTGGAGGACCCGAAGTTTGTAAATAACAGCCGTCGGGCAAATTCTTATAAATACCTTTTGATATTAATATATATGCCTAGAATATTATATTTTGATGTTTGGGGTGTTGATGTTGAGTGTGTTTCTTTTAGCCTGTGCACTTAGAGTGGAAGTTTTATCAAAGAGGTGATAGGCTTCACTCTAAGTGTGGCAGTAGCACCCAGTTTACTGCTGTAAGATGTAAGCTTCCGCAGCGTTATATTACGCATATTGTAATAGTTGTCGGAGCAGAAATTGGGGTGTTACAGACTGCCGGACTCATAAGGATCCAAAGATTGAAATGAGACTTAGGTTATCTCAACCTAACTCACTCAAAGGCAGACAGACTGCCGGACTCATAAGGATCCGAAGATCGAAATGAGACTTAGGTTATCTCAACCTAACTCACTCAAAGGTAGGCAGACTACCGGACTCATAAGGATCCGAAGATCGAAATGAGACTTAGGTTATCTCAACCTAACTCACTCAAAGGTAGGCAGACTACCGGACTCATAAGGATCCGAAGGTCGAAATGAGACTTAGGTTATCTCAACCTAACTCACTCAAAGGTAGGCAGACTACCGGACTCATAAGGATCCGAAGGTCGAAATGAGACTTAGGTTATCTCAACCTAACTCACTCAAAGGTAGGCAGACTACCGGACTCATAAGGATCCGAAGATCGAAATGAGACTTAGGTTATCTCAACCTAACTCACTCAAAGGCAGGCAGACTGCCGGACTCATAAGGATCTGAAGATTGAAATGAGACGTAGGTTATCTCAACCTAACTCACTCAAAGGCAGACAGACAGCCGGACACATAAGGATCCGAAGATAGAAATGAGACTTAGGTTACCTCAACCTAACTCACTCAAAGGCATGCAGACTGCCGGACTCATAAGGATCCGA
>NC_044931.1:13682285-13686443 GCF_003576645.1 Ipomoea triloba | reverse complement strand
CAGACTGCCGGACTCATAAGGATCCGAAGATCGAAATGAGACTTAGGTTATCTCAACCTAACTCAATAAAAGGCAGGCAGACTGCCGGACTCATAAGGATCCGAAGATCGAAATGAGACTTAGGTTATCTCAACCTAACTCACTCAAAGACATGCAGACTGCCGGAATCATAAGGATCAGAAGATCGAAATGAGACTTAGGTTATCCCAACCTAACTCACTCAAAGGCAGACAGACTGCCAGACTCATAAGGATCCGAGGATCGAAATGAGACTTAGGTTATCTCAACCTAACTCACTCAAAGGCAGACAGACTGCCGGACTCATAAGGATCCGAAGATCGAAATGAGACTTAGGTTATCTCAACCTAACTCACTCAAAGGCAGACAGACTGCCGGACTCATAAGGATCCGAAGATCGAAATGAGACTTAGGTTATCTCAACCTAACTCACTCAAAGGCAGACAGACTGCCGGACTCATAAGGATCCGAAGATCGAAATGAGACTTAGGTTATCTCAACCTAACTCACTCAAAGGCAGACAGACTGCCGGACTCATAAGGATCCGAAGATCGAAATGAGACTTAGGTTATCTCAACCTAACTCACTCAAAGGCAGACAGACTGCCGGACTCATAAGGATCCGAAGATCGAAATGAGACTTAGGTTATCTCAACCTAACTCACTCAAAGGCAGACAGACTGCCGGACTCATAAGGATCCGAAGATCGAAATGAGACTTAGGTTATCTCAACCTAACTCACTCAAAGGCAGACAGACTGCCGGACTCATAAGGATCCGAAGATCGAAATGAGACTTAGGTTATCTCAACCTAACTCACTCAAAGGCAGACAGACTGCCGGACTCATAAGGATCCGAAGATCGAAATGAGACTTAGGTTATCTCAACCTAACTCACTCAAAGGCAGACAGACTGCCGGACTCATAAGGATCCGAAGATCGAAATGAGACTTAGGTTATCTCAACCTAACTCACTCAAAGGCAGACAGACTGCCGGACTCATAAGGATCCGAAGATCGAAATGAGACTTAGGTTATCTCAACCTAACTCACTCAAAGGCAGACAGACTGCCGGACTCATAAGGATCCGAAGATCGAAATGAGACTTAGGTTATCTCAACCTAACTCACTCAAAGGCAGACAGACTGCCGGACTCATAAGGATCCGAAGATCGAAATGAGACTTAGGTTATCTCAACCTAACTCACTCAAAGGCAGACAGACTGCCGGACTCATAAGGATCCGAAGATCGAAATGAGACTTAGGTTATCTCAACCTAACTCACTCAAAGGCAGACAGACTGCCGGACTCATAAGGATCCGAAGATCGAAATGAGACTTAGGTTATCTCAACCTAACTCACTCAAAGGCAGACAGACTGCCGGACTCATAAGGATCCGAAGATCGAAATGAGACTTAGGTTATCTCAACCTAACTCACTCAAAGGCAGACAGACTGCCGGACTCATAAGGATCCGAAGATCGAAATGAGACTTAGGTTATCTCAACCTAACTCACTCAAAGGCAGACAGACTGCCGGACTCATAAGGATCCGAAGATCGAAATGAGACTTAGGTTATCTCAACCTAACTCACTCAAAGGCAGACAGACTGCCGGACTCATAAGGATCCGAAGATCGAAATGAGACTTAGGTTATCTCAACCTAACTCACTCAAAGGCAGACAGACTGCCGGACTCATAAGGATCCGAAGATCGAAATGAGACTTAGGTTATCTCAACCTAACTCACTCAAAGGCAGACAGACTGCCGGACTCATAAGGATCCGAAGATCGAAATGAGACTTAGGTTATCTCAACCTAACTCACTCAAAGGCAGACAGACTGCCGGACTCATAAGGATCCGAAGATCGAAATGAGACTTAGGTTATCTCAACCTAACTCACTCAAAGGCAGACAGACTGCCGGACTCATAAGGATCCGAAGATCGAAATGAGACTTAGGTTATCTCAACCTAACTCACTCAAAGGCAGACAGACTGCCGGACTCATAAGGATCCGAAGATCGAAATGAGACTTAGGTTATCTCAACCTAACTCACTCAAAGGCAGACAGACTGCCGGACTCATAAGGATCCGAAGATCGAAATGAGACTTAGGTTATCTCAACCTAACTCACTCAAAGGCAGACAGACTGCCGGACTCATAAGGATCCGAAGATCGAAATGAGACTTAGGTTATCTCAACCTAACTCACTCAAAGGCAGACAGACTGCCGGACTCATAAGGATCCGAAGATCGAAATGAGACTTAGGTTATCTCAACCTAACTCACTCAAAGGCAGACAGACTGCCGGACTCATAAGGATCCGAAGATCGAAATGAGACTTAGGTTATCTCAACCTAACTCACTCAAAGGCAGACAGACTGCCGGACTCATAAGGATCCGAAGATCGAAATGAGACTTAGGTTATCTCAACCTAACTCACTCAAAGGCAGACAGACTGCCGGACTCATAAGGATCCGAAGATCGAAATGAGACTTAGGTTATCTCAACCTAACTCACTCAAAGGCAGACAGACTGCCGGACTCATAAGGATCCGAAGATCGAAATGAGACTTAGGTTATCTCAACCTAACTCACTCAAAGGCAGACAGACTGCCGGACTCATAAGGATCCGAAGATCGAAATGAGACTTAGGTTATCTCAACCTAACTCACTCAAAGGCAGACAGACTGCCGGACTCATAAGGATCCGAAGATCGAAATGAGACTTAGGTTATCTCAACCTAACTCACTCAAAGGCAGACAGACTGCCGGACTCATAAGGATCCGAAGATCGAAATGAGACTTAGGTTATCTCAACCTAACTCACTCAAAGGCAGACAGACTGCCGGACTCATAAGGATCCGAAGATCGAAATGAGACTTAGGTTATCTCAACCTAACTCACTCAAAGGCAGACAGACTGCCGGACTCATAAGGATCCGAAGATCGAAATGAGACTTAGGTTATCTCAACCTAACTCACTCAAAGGCAGACAGACTGCCGGACTCATAAGGATCCGAAGATCGAAATGAGACTTAGGTTATCTCAACCTAACTCACTCAAAGGCAGACAGACTGCCGGACTCATAAGGATCCGAAGATCGAAATGAGACTTAGGTTATCTAAACCTAACTCACTCAAAGGCAGGCAGACTGCCGGACTCATAAGGATCTGAAGATTGAAATGAGACGTAGGTTATCTCAACCTAACTCACTCAAAGGCAGACAGACTGCCGGACTCATAAGGATCCGAAGATCGAAATGAGACTTAGGCTATCTCAACCTAACTCAATAAGAGGCAGACAGACTGCCGAACTCATAAGGATCCGAAGATCGAAATGAGACTTAGGTTTTCTCAACCTAGCTCACTCAAAGGCAGACAGACTGCCGGACTCATAAGGATCCGAAGATCGAAATGAGACTTAGGTTATCTCAACCTAGCTCACTCAAAGGCAGACAGACTGCCGGACTCATAAGGATCCGAAGATCGAAATGAGACTTAGGTTATCTCAACCTAACTCACTCAAAGGCAGGCAGACTGCCGGACTCATAAGGATCCGAGGATTGAAATGAGACTTAAGTTATCTCAACCTAACTCACTTGAAGACAGAAAGACTGCCGGACTCATAAGGATCCGAAGATCGAAATAAGACTTAGGTTATCTCAACCTAACTCACTCAAAGGCAGGCAGACTGCCGGACTCATAAGGATCCGAAAATTGAAATGAGACTTAGGTTATCTCAACCTAACTCACTCAAAGACATGCAGACTGCCGGAATCATAAGGATCCGAAGATCGAAATAAGACTTAGGTTATCTCAACCTAACTCACTCAAAGACATGCAGACTGCCGGAATCATAAGGATCCGAAGATCGAAATAAGACTTAGGTTATCTCAACCTAACTCACTCAAAGACATGCAGACTGCCGGAATCATAAGGATCCGAAGATCGAAATGAGACTTAGGTTATCTCAACCTAACTCACTCAAAGGCAGGCAGACTGCCGGACTCATAAGGATCCAAAGATTGAAATGCGACTTAGGTTATCTCAATCTAACTCACTCAAAGGCAGACAGACTGCCGGACTCATAAGGATCCTAGGATCGAAATGAGACTTAGGTTATCTCAACCAAACTCACTCAAAGGTAGA
>NC_044931.1:13679518-13681285 GCF_003576645.1 Ipomoea triloba | reverse complement strand
CGGTCAACCGTGCCTCCCTAAAAAGGGAGTGCGAGAAAGAAGTCATAAGGTTGGTGTTATGGTTAGGCCGGAGTCCTGAAAATGGAGTCCGCAGTCGACCGTGCCTCCCTGAAAAGGGAGTGTGAGAAAGAAGTCATAAGGTTGGTGTTTTGGTTAGGCCGGAGTCCTGAAAATGGAGTCGGCACTCGGTCAACCGTGCCTCCCTGAAAAGGGAGTGGGCGAAAGAAGTCATAAGGTTGGTGTTTTGGTTAGGCCGGAGTCCTGAAAACGGAGTCGGCACTCGGTCAACCACGCCTCCCTGAAAAGGGGGTGCGAGAAAGAAGTCATAAGGTTGGTGTTATGGTTAGGCCGGAGTCCTGAAAATGGAGTCCGCAGTCGACCGTGCCTCCCTGAAAAGGGAGTGTGAGCAAGAAGTCATAAGGTTGGTGTTTTGGTTAGGCCGGAGTCCTGAAAACGGAGTCGGCACTCGGTCAACCACGCCTCCCTGAAAAGGGGGTGCGAGAAAGAAGTCATAAGGTTGGTGTTATGGTTAGGCCGGAGTCCTGAAAATGGAGTCCGCAGTCGACCGTGCCTCCCTGAAAAGGGAGTGTGAGCAAGAAGTCATAAGGTTGGTGTTTTGGTTAGGCCGGAGTCCTGAAAACGGAGTCGGCACTCGGTCAACCACGCCTCCCTGAAAAGGGGGTGCGAGAAAGAAGTCATAAGGTTGGTGTTATGGTTAGGCCGGAGTCCTGAAAATGGAGTCCGCAGTCGACCGTGCCTCCCTGAAAAGGGAGTGTGAGCAAGAAGTCATAAGGTTGGTGTTTTGGTTAGGCCGGAGTCCTGAAAACGGAGTCGGCACTCGGTCAACCACGCCTCCCTGAAAAGGGGGTGCGAGAAAGAAGTCATAAGGTTGGTGTTATGGTTAGGCCGGAGTCCTGAAAATGGAGTCCGCAGTCGACCGTGCCTCCCTGAAAAGGGAGTGTGAGCAAGAAGTCATAAGGTTGGTGTTTTGGTTAGGCCGGAGTCCTGAAAATGGAGTCGGCACTCGGTCAACCGTGCCTCCCTGAAAAGGGAGTGCGAGAAAGAAGTCATAAGGTTGGTGTTTTGGTTAGGCCGGAGTCCTGAAAATGGAGTCGGCACTCGGTCAACCGTGCGTCTCTGAAAAGGGAGTGTGAGAAAGAAGTCATAAGGTTGGTGTTTTGGTTAGGCCGGAGTCCTGAAAATGGAGTCGGGACTCGGTCAACCGTGCCTCCCTGAAAAGGGAGTGCGAGAAAGAAGTCATAAGGTTGGTGTTATGGTTAGGCCGGAGTCTTGAAAATGGAGTCGGCACTCGGTCAACCGTGCCTCCCTGAAAAGGGAGTGCGAGAAAGAAGTCATAAGGTTGGTGTTATGGTTAGGCCGGAGTCTTGAAAATGGAGTCGGCACTCGGTCAACCGTGCCTCCCTGAAAAGGGAGTGCGAGAAAGAAGTCATAAGGTTGGTGTTATGGTTAGGCCGGAGTCTTGAAAATGGAGTCGGCACTCGGTCAACCGTGCCTCCCTGAAAAGGGAGTGGGAGAAAGAAGTCATAAGGTTGGTGTTTTGCTTAGGCCGGAGTCTTGAAAATGGAGTCGGCACTCGGTCAACCGTGCCTCCCTAAAAAGGGAGTGCGAGAAAGAAGTCATAAGGTTGATGTTATGGTTAGGCCGGAGTCCTGAAAATGGAGTCCGCACTCGGTCAACCGTGCCTCCCTGAAAAGGGAGTGTGAGAAAGAAGTCATAAGGTTGGTGTTTTGGTTAGGCCGGAGTCCT
>NC_044931.1:13678867-13679402 GCF_003576645.1 Ipomoea triloba | reverse complement strand
AAAGAAGTCATAAGGTTGGTGTTTTGGTTAGGCCGGAGTCCTGAAAATGGAGTCGGGACTCGGTCAACCGTGCCTCCCTGAAAAGGGAGTGGGCGAAAGAAGTCATAAGGTTGGTGTTTTGGTTAGGCCGGAGTCCTGAAAACGGAGTCGGCACTCGGTCAACCACGCCTCCCTGAAAAGGGTGTGCGAGAAAGAAGTCATAAGGGTGGTGTTTTGGTTAGGCCGGAGTCCTGAAAACGGAGTCGGCACTCGGTCAACCACGCCTCCCTGAAAAGGGTGTGCGAGAAAGAAGTCATAAGGTTGGTGTTTTGGTTAGGCCGGAGTCCTGAAAATGGAGTCGGCACTCGGTCAACCGTGCCTCCCTAAAAAGGGAGTGCGAGAAAGAAGTCATAAGGTTGGTGTTATGGTTAGGCCGGAGTCTTGAAAATGGAGTCCGCGCTCGGTCAACCGTGCCTCCCTGAAAAGGGAGTGTGAGAAAGAAGTCATAAGGTTGGTGTTTTGGTTAGGCCGGAGTCCTGAAAATGGAGTCGGCACT
>NC_044931.1:13677328-13677867 GCF_003576645.1 Ipomoea triloba | reverse complement strand
CCTCTCAAAATCGATTCGTCAACACTAACTCACAATCGTCCCTCCGTAGCAAGAATCTGCGTGGAACTGGATGTTTCAAAAGAAAGACCAGATGTAGTCTGGATCAACAATGGTGAATATGGGGGATTTTACCAATCAATTACCTATGAGTTCATTCCAGATTACTGCTTTGATTGCAAAAAATTTGGTCACTTGTCAGCTATCTGCTTCCATAATAAACAGGATCAGATTCCTCAAAGCCAGTCATCCCAGCCTCTTGTTTCTCGCCAACCTCCCCCTGTTGTGGCTCCTCCAAAAAAGCTTTGGAAAAAAGTAATCCCTCCTATCAATCCTAAAGCTCCAGTGTTTGACATCACCAACCCCCCTCAATCTTCCTTGCAAGACCTCTCTGCTTCAGAAGATCCTCAAGCGAGTCTGGTTGAAACTCCTTTAAGCAACCCACCTATCTCCTCTCCCAAACACCTAGAATCCATCCCTCCTTTTAACCATGCCTTGGACCCGGTTCTTATTGATGATCATTGTCCTCAACTTTCCCGAAA
>NC_044931.1:13675595-13676328 GCF_003576645.1 Ipomoea triloba | reverse complement strand
GAAGGACAAAAAAAAAGGCCAAACCTAGGGAGATCCTAGTAGACCGAGAGGAGAATGGTATTTCCTAAACCTCCCGAGAATAACCACATTTGCAATGCAATTTTTCATTAACCATAAACACACTATGATGCATCATGGCTCACTAGAAATTCATTTTCCTAGATTTTCCTTATTGATTTCAACAATTTTCTTTGTATCTCGTTTACTACTACATTCATTCATTCAATATTCTTTGATACTTTGTGACAATGACGCGAATGAGTAAATGCTACATATTCCATTGATTAAAGACTCGTCAATACTTCTAATTTGACCTCCCTAGATGCCGACACAACCCGGGGTAACCGCAACAATCTTTTATTTTAACAACCACAAAACAGCAGTAAATCAAATGGCGTCGTCGCTAGGGAGGGCAAAACGGTTGATATTGACTTGTGTTTTATCTTTGGAATATTCGCAACGTTTTGACTTCAATTCACTTGTTGTTTTTACATTGTTTGTACTAACCTCCCTAAAACAACTACTTTTTGTTCGTNCCGAGCCACAAGGAGAAAGACAAAAAGAAAGGCCAAACCTAGGGAAATCCTAGTAGACCGCGAGGAAAATGGTACTTCCTAAACCTCCCGAGAATAACCCCCTTTGTAATGCAATTTTTCATTGACCATAACACACTATGATGCATCATGGCTCACTAGAAATTCATTTCCTAGACTTTCCTTATTGATTTAAACAA
>NC_044931.1:13674455-13674595 GCF_003576645.1 Ipomoea triloba | reverse complement strand
CCTAGGATCAAAAGCACCACCATAACAAGAGATTTCAAGAAATTACTCTCAAATTCATGCTCTAGGAAGGAAAATAGAACTTTTTACCGAATAAAATTGAAGATTTACCGAACGTTCTTGAGAGATGTGAAGGAAATTAG
>NC_044931.1:13673857-13674200 GCF_003576645.1 Ipomoea triloba | reverse complement strand
CGCTGCTATGAGCTGATTTAATTAAATAGGAAATTCAAGAATAATAGTATGGTGTCTAAAAATCCATTTCCTATGACAAACGGGTCCGAATACTAGCTCTTAAAATTTTTACGGTTCGTGACCGGGACGTTCGATCGCAGCTTAATAACAACTATACTCACTTATAAAAATTCTTTTGAAATATCTGAAGATCATAACTTATGAATGTCAACGCCTTAGGATAAAATAATAATGTTAGGAAAATACGGGGTATTACAGAAGATCACCGCCAGCAACTCTTTTTCTGTGGTAGTGTAATTTTGTTGGGTTTTATCGAGGGTTTTGCTTGCAAAGGCTATAGGCT
>NC_044931.1:13672222-13672857 GCF_003576645.1 Ipomoea triloba | reverse complement strand
AACTTTTGCTTGTCCTCAAGCAAAGACTAAGGACAAGTCACTTTCCAAGCTACTAACATTATTCACACTTTCCTCCTGTACAACCAATCAAACCACAAACCAACGCATGACAATCCGTCCTTTTTCAAGAATCATTTAGGCCTTACAAATAAGTTTCCTTCCCAAGCCAATAACCAAGCGCCAAATTATTAGATTATGTGAGGACCCTGTGTGCACAAATGCTAAGTTGAGATTATGCAAAACATGGCTAAGATGAGATCCCATAGGCTTGCATTTCTTACTCCCACTAGGTCGATCTTTGGAATGCATGAAATGATCAAATAGGTCTTTATTCGGCTTATAACGGGGCTAAGGGTTAATAGTTAAACAAAGAAAGGGTATGGAGATAAACAAAAATGAGAGAGTTTCACACCTAAACATAAACTTATCTAAAAGAGAATTGACTAATATGAACAAGGAGCAAACTGTTCAGGAAAAAGAACAACACTCTAGATTTGGGGTTATGACTTTTTCAACAAAGATGGAGAACCTTAGCTTTTATTCAACCATTCCTTCTCTTTTCTTTTTCTTTTTCTCCTTTTTCTTTATTCTACTTTTTCTCCTTTTTCAGCTTTTTCAAAGATTCTTTTTCTACT
>NC_044931.1:13669587-13671222 GCF_003576645.1 Ipomoea triloba | reverse complement strand
AATTGCAATTTTAATTGGTTTGAATGCCTAATTGATTTTTCAGATAAAGTTCGATGGTCTATTTGACACATTTTATGCAAAAAAAAAAAAAAAGTGAAATTTACATTTACCAATTATTTCAGGTCACTAACAAGTAATTACGGTTGATGAACTAAATTGACATGTTTATGCACCTAATTGCAACATTAAAAATTTTGAGGGCCTAATTGATTTTTCAGGTAAAGTTCGATGGCCTATTTGACACATTTTATGCCAAAAAAGTGACATTTACATTTACCTGTTATTACAGGTCACTAACAGGTAATTATGCATTGACGAACTAAATTGACATGTTTATGTACCAAATTGCAACGTTAAATAGTTTGAGAGCCTAATTGATGCCTATTTGACACATTTTATGCAAAAAAAGTGACATTTAAATTTACCTGGTATTACAGGTCACTAACANAGGTCACTAACAGGTAATTATGCTTTATAAACTAAATTGACATTTTTATGTATCTAATTGCAATTTTAATTGGTTTGAATGCCTAATTGATTTTTCAGATAAAGTTCGATGGTCTATTTGACACATTTTATGCAAAAAAAATGATATTTACATTTACCCGGTATTTCAGGTCACTAACAGGTAATTACGCTTTGATGGACTAAATTGACATGTTTATGTACCTAATTGCAACATTAAAAATTTTGATGGGCTAACTGATGTTTCAGATAAGTTTGATGGCCTATTTGACACATTTTATGCTACAAAATTGACATTTACATTTACCTGTTATTACAGGTCACTAACAGGTATTTATGCATTGATGAACTAAATTGACATGTTTATGTACCAAATTGCAACGTTAAATAGTTTGAGAGCCTAATTGATGCCTATTTGACACATTTTATGCAAAAAAAATGATATTTACATTTACCCGGTATTTCAGGTCACTAACAGGTAATTACGCTTTGATGGACTAAATTGACATGTTTATGTACCTAATTGCAACATTAAAAATTTTGAGGGGCTAACTGATGTTTCAGATAAGTTTGATGGCCTATTTGACACATTTTATGCTACAAAATTGACATTTACATTTACCTGTTATTACAGGTCACTAACAGGTATTTATGCATTGATGAACTAAATTGACATGTTTATGTACCTAATTGCAACATTAAAAATTTTGAGGGGCTAACTGATGTTTCAGATAAGTTTGATGGCCTATTTGACACATTTTATGCTAAAAAAGTGACATTTTCATTTACCAAGTATTTCAGGTCACTAACAGGTAATTATGCATTGACGAACTAAATTGACATGTTTATGTACCTAATTGCAACATTAAAAATTTTGAGGGGCTAACTGATGTTTCAGATAAGTTTGATGGCCTATTTGACACATTTTATGCTAAAAAAGTGACATTTTCATTTACCAAGTATTTCAGGTCACTAACAAGTAATTACGGTTGATGAACTAAATTGACATGTTTATGCACGTAGTTGCAACATTAAAAATTTTGAGGGCCTAATTGATTTTTCAGGTAAAGTTTGATGGCCTATTTGACACATTTTATGCCAAAAAAGTGACATTTACATTTACCTGTTATTACAGGTCACTAACAGGTAATTATGCATTGATGAACTAAA
>NC_044931.1:13667330-13668587 GCF_003576645.1 Ipomoea triloba | reverse complement strand
ATGAATTGAGAATGAGAAGAGGATGAAGCATGATTCGCCATTTGACATGAAATATTATAAGAATGAGAAATAAAAGCAATGAAGAAGGATGAAAAAATAGATAATGTTGGGGAGAGCAATGCAACAATCCCTGTAATACGATGAAAAAATTTGACAGTTCTTAAAGATGCAAACAATACAACTAATATTAACCTTGTAGACTGAGGCTGACTCGGATTTTAGAGGATAACCACGTACTAACAAAAAAAAAGAAGTGGAAAACNTTTCATGTTGCATTTAGAATATAAAACTATAGGCCTAAATTTACACCAAAAGCGCAAACAGAATCTAGACGAGAAAAAATAAAGCAAACAAAAAAAAAGTCAGGTTAACCTTTTGACATTTTTTTGTATTGTTTTTTTTATTTGTTTTGAAATGCGTGTAATTAAACTTGGAATAAGGGTCAAATAGGTCACCGAACTTCACATGAAATTGCAATTAGGCCATCGAACTCAAAAACAATGCACTTGGGTCCCTGAACTACACAAATTTATGCAAATTAACCCAAAGTGACTTGTTTGACTTGATCTTCCTGTTACCACCTTTAAAAATAATATTCTAAAATAATTTAAAATAAAATAAATAATTAAAATTAAATTTAAGAAAAAAAAAGGAACTGCCGCAAATCTTCCTCTTTCGGTGGCCTATTTGACCGTTATTACATTAAACTTTTTTAAATTATAACTTTTTTTACATGTCCTTTAGTCCTCCGAAATCAGCACATAACTTTTTTTACATGTCCTTTAGTCCTCCGAAATCAGCACATTGTTTTGGAGTTTAGCAGATATCCACGTACTTACAAAATCAATTGTCAAAAAAAAACAGTATAACGTCTTTTCATACTGTGTTTAAAAGGAAAAAAAACAGTATAACGTCTTTTCATACTGTGTTTAAAAGGTAAAACTAAAGTCCTAAATATACCCCAAAAAAAACAAACTGGGATACCAAAGAACTTTTAAAACGCGGTAAAAAAACAAACTGGGATACCAAAGAACTTTTAAAACGCGGTCTCTAAAACTAGACAGAATCAAAAGAACTTTTAAAACGCGGTCTCTAAAACTAGACAGAATCAAATAAATCAAAAAAACACTTTCCTGTTTACCTTTTGACATTTTTTTTGTTTTTTTTAAAAAATTTATTCTGAAATGTGTGTGATTAAACTTTGTTTCCATTAATTTGTCAGTCCGACATGTCCTTTGCTCCTTTGAAAGCAGCACT
>NC_044931.1:13663228-13666330 GCF_003576645.1 Ipomoea triloba | reverse complement strand
TATATATATATATATATATATATATATATATATATATATATATATATATATATATATACATATATATGACACACACACACACACACACATATATATATGTATGTGTATATATATATATATCCGTAGTCAAACGCCCAAACCACCATCATTCCAAACAATTATATGAAAAGAAAACACATAAGATGCACACACTACAATACATGAATGCACACTGCCAGCGCTACCAATTCTTTGCCAAACCTACCACTCATTTCCTGAGAAAACTACCTATCCTTGGACACACATTCATAGCCTAATGCACACACCACCATATAGATATGCACACTGTCAGCCCCTATACGCAGCCATAACCCACCCGATCCATACACTACAATTCAAAATACAAAATACAAAAAAAAAAAAAACGCTGGTTTTGCTACACCAGAAACAGGAGTAATAAGACTATCTTTTGCTACTCAGTCTGTTCCCCAGCAAGCTAGCCCAAGTTTTCCAACATCTAATGCTACCACACCAACTTTAAGTATAATTCTTGCCCCATCTTTTCAGATGCCTACTGGAGTTCCTAAAGCTCCTGCAACACCTAGTCCTCCTAAAATAGGTTCAACTATACCATTGTCTTCTAGTACAAATGCTCCATTTTCATAACCAACAAAAAACAAACGTCGGTTTACCGTAAAAAACAACCAAACAATCAAACGCTCAAACCCACCCCCCCACACACACAACCACCACCCCCGTCCCAACCCATAAACGGGCACAACAACCCAACAACCCTTCCCCACCCCAACGCGGTAAAACAAAACCACACAGTTGCTGCAATCGTCGTCGCAAAACCCCCTGTACACACCGCCGCACCCCCACGATTGTCCAAACCCATAACCTGAACCAAACCAAAAAACTCCAAAACAACATTGAAAAAATTGAAAAATACCTGGAACACCACCGGACGAACTCCTCCTAAGCCGCATGGACCACCTGTTTAAAGAGCCAGCCATTGAGATTGAAGAGAGACACGCCTGATTGTCGCAAAGAATCCAAACGCCAGAGCCGATCAGTTTTGCGAAGAATGCTTAGGAAGAAGAACCGAGAAGGCTAGCGTGGCTATGAAGACCAATCACAATAGGAAACTAACTCCAAAATAACACATAATTCAAGATGGTAATAAATTAACACAAAAATGAGAAAATACTAAACAACCCCTCTTTATATCATAATGACCAAAAATAAAATTTAAAAGACCATCAAATCTCAACCATTAAAAAAATAATTCATGGCCACGATGGAATCTCACAATCTCGTCTAATTGTGATGGTCTCACTAGATCCAAATTCTGTGTACGTATATGTGTATATATATATATATATGTATGTATATGTATATATGTATGTATATATACACATGTATATATACATACATATATACATATACATACATATATACATATACATACATATATATATATATATATATATATGTATGTATGTATATACATACACATACATGTGTATAGATTTATACATATATACATATGTATAGATATATATATATACATGTATATATATATATCTATACATATGTATATATGTATAAATCTATACACATGTATGTGTATGTATATACATACATACATATATATATATATATATATATATGTATGTATATGTATATATGTATGTATATGTATATATGTATGTATATATACATGTGTATATATACATACATATATACATATACATACATATATATATATATATACACATATACGTACACAGAATTTGGATCTAGTGAGACCATCACAATTAGACGAGATTGTGAGATTCCATCGTGGCCATGAATTATTTTTTTAATGGTTGAGATTTGATGGTCTTTTAAATTTTATTTTTGGTCATTATGATATAAAGAGGGGTTGTTTAGTATTTTCTCATTTTTGTGTTAATTTATTACCATCTTGAATTATGTGTTATTTTGGAGTTAGTTTCCTATTGTGATTGGTCTTCATAGCCACGCTAGCCTTCTCGGTTCTTCTTCCTAAGCATTCTTCGCAAAACTGATCGGCTCTGGCGTTTGGATTCTTTGCGACAATCAGGCGTGTCTCTCTTCAATCTCAATGGCTGGCTCTTTAAACAGGTGGTCCATGCGGCTTAGGAGGAGTTCGTCCGGTGGTGTTCCAGGTATTTTTCAATTTTTTCAATGTTGTTTTGGAGTTTTTTGGTTTGGTTCAGGTTATGGGTTTGGACAATCGTGGGGGTGCGGCGGTGTGTACAGGGGGTTTTGCGACGACGATTGCAGCAACTGTGTGGTTTTGTTTTACCGCGTTGGGGTGGGGAAGGGTTGTTGGGTTGTTGTGCCCGTTTATGGGTTGGGACGGGGGTGGTGGTTGTGTGTGTGGGGGGGTGGGTTTGAGCGTTTGATTGTTTGGTTGTTTTTTACGGTAAACCGACGTTTGTTTTTTGTTGGTTATGAAAATGGAGCATTTGTACTAGAAGACAATGGTATAGTTGAACCTATTTTAGGAGGACTAGGTGTTGCAGGAGCTTTAGGAACTCCAGTAGGCATCTGAAAAGATGGGGCAAGAATTATACTTAAAGTTGGTGTGGTAGCATTAGATGTTGGAAAACTTGGGCTAGCTTGCTGGGGAACAGACTGAGTAGCAAAAGATAGTCTTATTACTCCTGTTTCTGGTGTAGCAAAACCAGCGTTTTTTTTTTTTTTGTATTTTGTATTTTGAATTGTAGTGTATGGATCGGGTGGGTTATGGCTGCGTATAGGGGCTGACAGTGTGCATATCTATATGGTGGTGTGTGCATTAGGCTATGAATGTGTGTCCAAGGATAGGTAGTTTTCTCAGGAAATGAGTGGTAGGTTTGGCAAAGAATTGGTAGCGCTGGCAGTGTGCATTCATGTATTGTAGTGTGTGCATCTTATGTGTTTTCTTTTCATATAATTGTTTGGAATGATGGTGGTTTGGGCGTTTGACTACGGATATATATATATATACACATACATATATATATGTGTGTGTGTGTGTGTGTGTCATATATATGTATATATATATATATATATATATATATATATATATATATATATATATATATATATATA
>NC_044931.1:13662044-13662228 GCF_003576645.1 Ipomoea triloba | reverse complement strand
GTTTAAAAGGATAGTACCCTTAGCGAGCGGTCCAGCGATTTAAAAGAAAAATTGAAAAGAGGGTGGGGGATGCAACACGAGGACTTCCTAGGGGGTCCCCGATCCTAGTACTACTCTCGCCCAAGCACGCTTCACTTCGGAGTTCTGATGGGATCCGGTGCATTAGTGCTGGTATGATCGCATC
>NC_044931.1:13659462-13661680 GCF_003576645.1 Ipomoea triloba | reverse complement strand
AAAAATTGAAAAGAGGGTGGGGGATGCAACACAAGGACTTCCCAGAGGGTCACCCATCCTAGTACTACTCTCGCCCAAGCAAGCTTTACTTCGGAATTTTGATGGGATCCGGTGCATTAGTGCTGGTATGATCGCATCCGTCATGTACTACGCGCAAAATGTACTTGACCCTCTCTCTCCGCGCAACTTCTCTCCCTTAGCGGTTTAGCGGTTTAAAAGGATAGTACCCTTAGCGAGCGGTCCAGCGATTTAAAAGAAAAATTGAAAAGAGGGTGGGGGATGCAACACGAGGACTTCCTAGGGGGTCACCGATCCTAGTACTACTCTCGCCCAAGCACGCTTCACTTCGGAGTTCTGATGGGATCCGGTGCATTAGTGCTGGTATGATCGCATCGGTCATGTACTGCGCGCAAAATGTACTTGACCCTCTCTCTCCGCGCAACTTCTCTCGCTTAGCGGTTTAGCGGTTTAAAAGGATAGTACCCTTAGCGAGCGGTCCAGCGATTTAAAAGAAAAATTGAAAAGAGGGTGGGGGATGCAACACGAGGACTTCCTAGGGGGTCACCGATCCTAGTACTACTCTCGCCCAAGCACGCTTCACTTCGGAGTTCTGATGGGATCCGGTGCATTAGTGCTGGTATGATCGCATCGGTCATGTACTGCGCGCAAAATGTACTTGAACCTCTCTCTCCGCGCAACTTCTCTCGCTTAGCGGTTTAGCGGTTTAAAAGGATAGTACTCTTAGCGAGCGGTCCAGCGGTTTAAAAGAAAAAATTGAAAAGAGGGTGGGGGATGCAACACGAGGACTTCCTAGGGGGTCACCGATCCTAGTACTACTCTCGCCCAAGCACGCTTCACTTCGGAATTCTGATGGGATCCGGTGCATTAGTGCTGGTATGATCGCATCCGTCATGTACTACGCGCAAAATGTACTTGACCCTCTCTCTCCGCGCAACTTCTCTCCCTTAGCGGTTTAGCGGTTTAAAAGGATAGTATCATTAGCGAGCGGTCCAGCGATTTAAAAGAAAAAATTGAAAAGAGGGTGGGGGATGCAACACAAGGACTTCCCAGAGGGTCACCCATCCTAGTACTACTCTCGCCCAAGCACGCTTAACTTTGGAGTTCTGATGGGATGCGGTGCATTAGTGCTGGTATGATCGCATCCGTCATGTACTGCGCGCAAAATGTACTTGACCCTCTCTCTCCGCGCAACTTCTCTCGCTTAGCGGTTTAGCGGTTTAAAAGGATAGTACCCTTAGCGAGCGGTCCAGCGGTTTAAAAGAAAAATTGAAAAGAGGGTGGGGGATGCAACACAAGGACTTCCCAGAGGGTCACCCATCCTAGTACTACTCTCGCCCAAGCACGCTTAACATTGGTGTTCTGATGGGATGCGGTGCATTAGTGCTGGTATGATCGCATCCGTCATGTACTGCGCGCAAAATGTACTTGACCCTCTCTCTCCGCGCAACTTCTCTCCCTTAGCGGTTTAGCGGTTTAAAAGGATAGTATCATTAGCGAGCGGTCCAGCGATTTAAAAGAAAAAATTGAAAAGAGGGTGGGGGATGCAACACAAGGACTTCCCAGAGGGTCACCCATCCTAGTACTACTCTCGCCCAAGCACGCTTTACTTCGGAGTTCTGATGGGATCCGGTGCATTAATGCTGGTATGATCGCATCCGTCATGGACTACGCGCAAAATGTACTTGACCCACTCTCTCCGCGCAACTTCTCTCGCTTAGCCGTTTAGCGGTTTAAAAGGATAGTATCCTTAGCGAGCGGTTCAGCGGTTTAAAAGAAAAATTAGCTTGACTTCGGAGTTCTGATGGGATCCGGTGCATTAATGCTGGTATGATCGCATCCGTCATGTACTGCGCGCAAAATGTACTTGACCCTCTCTCTCCGCGCAACTTCTCTCGCTTAGCGGTTTAGCGGTTTAAAAGGATAGTACCCATAGCGAGCGGTCCAAAGATTTAAAAGAAAAATTGAAAAGAGGGTGGGGGATGCAACACGAGGACTTCCTAGGGGGTCACCGATCCTAGTACTACTCTCGCCCAAGCACGCTTTACTTCGGAGTTCTGATGGGATCCGGTGCATTAATGCTGGTATGATCGCATCAGTCATGTACTGCGCGCAAAATGTACTTGACCCTCTCTCTCCGCGCAACTTCTCTCGCTTAGCGGTTTAGCGGTTTAAAAGGATAGTACCCATAGCGAGCGGT
>NC_044931.1:13657217-13658462 GCF_003576645.1 Ipomoea triloba | reverse complement strand
AAGTCCTTGTATTCATCATCCACCTTATGGAAGTTCACTTCTAGTAAATGATATGCAGGTTTATTTTCCTTGAAGTCTGGGTAAAGGGAAGTGAAATTCAATCTGAATTTTTTGGGAAATTCAGGGATAATAGTTTCAAAAGTTTCTGCCAGCATTTCTGGAAGTATTCCAGAAAATTCATGGAGTGGGGAAATATTGGCTGACTTAACCAATCCATGTTTTAAAAGTGTAGAAAAGTTAACTGGATAATCCTGAAATTTAAAAGGTTTAAACCCAGGAATAAGAAGTCTAGCTCTTCTAATGGCAAACTCAAGTTTACAAAGGCATTCGAAATCATCAGACTGTTGGTTTTCTGGACAATCTGGAAAAAGTAAAGAACAAGTTTTATAAAGGTTATAATTGAAATCCCAAGAAATTGAGATTCCAGGAGTTGAAATGCCTGAGTTGGCGATTTGAGCCAGGCATTCTTGGAGTAAAGCAAAAGTTTTTAAAGAACATTCTCCAGGAGAGACTGGAGTTTTGGTTAGTGAAGGGGAAGTGATAGATTTGAGGGAAATGGCTGGAGTTGGGATCTTTCCAAGTGAAGGAATCTCCTTTTCCTTAAGTTTCGAGGAAGTTTTCATCACTTCTGAGAAAGTGTTCTCAAGTTTCTTTCTGGGAGTTTGAGGTTCAAACTTCTGAAGCTTCATTGAGCTGGAAGCTCCAGTTTCTAAGTTTTTCAGAAGTTCCTGATCAGAGAACTGATCCAAGTGTTTTAGGTATTCTTTATACCTAAGTACCTGTTCAGAAACCACAAAATCATTTCCAAACCTTTGAGTTAGCATAGAAGTAGCTTCCTCAATACTGTAATATCCTTTATAAGAAGGATTTCCAGACTTTGGATCTTTCTTAAGTTCTTCAAGTTCAGTGATCATTTCTTCCCAAGTTAAGTATAAACCAGCATTCTTACCAGTATAAAGTGCATAACAAGTAAATGGTTTCTTGGTCTTATGCCTTCCAGAGACCAAAAGTTGAATTAAGTAGTTTACGCAAGTAGCCTTCCTTCCGGAGGATTGGGCTATAGTTGACAGGCTCCAAATATTGTCAACCAAGCATTGCTCTTCTTCAGTAAGTTTCTCACGAAGTGGAGTTTTGAACTGATTCCTTTCAGGAATAACAGCAAGTTCGTATCTGTCCACCTTGAAAGTTTTTTCCATAGTAAAGTCTAGAAAAGTTCTGCAAAACTTTAGACAAATTGTTAAAATA
>NC_044931.1:13655933-13656217 GCF_003576645.1 Ipomoea triloba | reverse complement strand
CAAAAATGCACCGGATCCCATTAGAACTCCGAAGCTAAGCGTGCTTGGGCGAGAGTAGTACTAGGATTGGTGACCCCCTGGGAAGTCCTCGTGTTGCATCCCCCACCGTCTTTTTAATTTTTCTTTTAAACCGCTGGACCGCTCGCTAAGGGTACTATCCTTTTAAACCGCTAAACCGCTAAGCGAGAGAAGTTGCGCGGAAAGAGAGGGTCAAGTACATTTTGCGCGCAGTACGTGACGGATGCGATCATACCAGCACTAATGCACCGGATCCCATCAGAACT
>NC_044931.1:13654168-13655683 GCF_003576645.1 Ipomoea triloba | reverse complement strand
TAAACCGCTAAGCGAGAGAAGTTGCGCGGAGAGAGAGGGTCAAGTACATTTTGCGCGCAGTACGTGACGGATGCGATCATACCAGCACTAATGCACCGGATCCCATCAGAACTCCAAGTACATTTTGCGCGTAGTACATGACGGATGCGATCATACTAGCACTAATGCACCGGATCCCATCAGAACTCCGAAGTCAAGCTAATTTTTCTTTTAAACCGCTGGACCGCTCGCTAAGGATACTATCCTTTTAAACCGCATCCCCCACCCTCTTTTTAATCTTTCTTTTAAACCGCTGGACCGCTCGCTAAGGGTACTATCCTTTTAAACCGCTAAACCGCTAAGCGAGAGAAGTTGCGCGGAGAGAGAGGGTCAAGTACATTTTGCGCGCAGTACATGACGGATGCGATCATACCAGCACTAATGCATCGGATCCCATCAGAACACCGAAGCTAAGCGTGCTTGGGCGAGAGTAGTACTAGGATTGGTGACCCCCTGGGAAGTCCTCGTGTTGCATCCCCCACCCTCTTTTTAATTTTTCTTTTAAACCGCTGGACCGCTCGCTAAGGGTACTATCCTTTTAAACCGCTAAACCGCTAAGCGAGAGAAGTTGCGCGGAGAGAGAGGGTCAAGTACATTTTGCGCGCAGTACATGACGGATGCGATCATACCAGCACTAATGCACCGGATCCCATCAGAACTCCCGAAGTGAAGCGCCCTTGGGCGAGAGTAGTACTAGGATGGTGACCCCCTGGGAAGTCCTCGTGTTGCATCCCCCACCCTCTTTTTAATTTTTCTTTTAAACCGCTGGACCGCTCGCTAAGGGGACTATCCTTTTAGACCGCTAAACCGCTAAGCGAGAGAAGTTGCAGGGAGAGAGAGGGCCAAGTTCATTTTGCGCGCAGTACATGACGGATGCGAGCATACCAGCACTAATGCATCGGATCCCATCAGAACACCGAAGCTAAGCGTGCTTGGGCGAGAGTAGTACTAGGATGGGTGACCCCCTGGGAAGTCCTCGTGTTGCTTCCCCCACTCTCTTTTTAATTTTTCTTTTAAACCGCTGGACCGCTCGCTAAGGGTACTATCCTTTTAGACCGCTAAACCGCTAAGCGAGAGAAGTTGCGCGGAGAGAGAGGGTCAAGTACATTTTGCGCGCAGTACATGACGTATGCAAACATACCAGCACTAATGCACCGGATCCCATCAGAACTCCGAAGTGAAACGTGCTTGGGCGAGAGTAGTACTAGGATGGTGAGCCCCTAGGAAGTCCTCGTGTTGCATCCCTCACCCTCTTTTTAATTTTTCTTTTAAACCGCTGGACCGCTCGCTAAGGGTACTATCCTTTTAAACCGCTAAACCGCTAAGCGAGAGAAGTTGCGCGGAGATAGATGGTCAAGTACATTTTCCGCGTAGTACATGACGGATGCGATCATACCAACACTAATGCACCGGATCCCATTAGAACTCTGAAGCTAAGCGTGCTTGGGCGAGAGTAGTATTAGGATGGGTGACCCC
>NC_044931.1:13644865-13653982 GCF_003576645.1 Ipomoea triloba | reverse complement strand
TTAAACCGCTAAGCGAGAGAAGTTGCGCGGAGATAGAGGGTCAAGTACATTTTGCGCGTAGTACATGACGGAAGCGATCATACCAGCACTAATGTCCCGGATCCCATCAGAACTCCGAAGTCAAGCTAATTTTTCTTTTAAACCGCTGGATCCGCTCGCTAAGGATACTATCCTTTTAAACCGCTAAACCGCTAAGCGAGAGAAGTTGCGTGGAGAGAGAGGGTCAAGTACATTTTGCGCGCAGTACATGACGGATGCGATCATACCAGCACTAATGCACCGGATCCCATCAGAACTCCGAAGTCAAGCTAATTTTTCTTTTAAACCGCTGGACCGCTCGCTAAGGATACTATCCTTTTAAACCGCTAAGCGAGAGAAGTTGCGCGGAGAGAGAGGGTCAAGTACATTTTGCGCGCAGTACATGACGGATGCGATCATACCAGCACTAATGCACCGGATCCCATCAGAACTCCGAAGTCAAGCTAATTTTTCTTTTAAACCGCTGGACCGCTCGCTAAGGATACTATCCTTTTAAACCGCTAAACCGCTAAGCGAGAGAAGTTGCGTGGAGAGAGAGGGTCAAGTACATTTTGCGCGCAGTACATGACGGATGCGATCATACTAGCACTAATGCACCGGATCCCATCAGAACTCCGAAGTGAAGCGTTCTTGGGCTAGAGTAGTACTAGGATGGTGACCCCCTGGGAAGTCCTCGTTTTGCATCCCCCACCCTCTTTTTAATTTTTCTTTTAAACCGCTGGACCGCTCGCTAAGGGTACTATCCTTTTAAACCGCTAAACCGCTAAGCGAGAGAAGTTGCGCGGAGAGAGAGGGTCAAGTACATTTTGCGCGCAGTACGTGACGGATGCGATCATACCAGCACTAATGCACCGGATCCCATCAGAACTCCGAAGTCAAGCTAATTTATCTTTTAAACCGCTAGACCGCTCGCTAAGGATACTATCCTTTTAAACCGCTAAACCGCTAAGCGAGAGAAGTTGCGCGGAGAGAGAGGGTCAAGTACATTTTGCGCGCAGTACATGACGGATGCGATCATACCAGCACTAATGCACCGGATCCCATCAGAACTCCGAAGTTAAGCGTGCTTGGGCGAGAGTAGTACTAGGATGGGTGACCCCCTGGGAAGTCCTCGTGTTGCATCACCCACCCTCTTTTTAATTTTTCTTTTAAACCGCTGGACCGCTCGCTAAGGCTACTATCTTTTTAAACCGCTAAGTGAGATAAGTTGCGCAGTTGCGCGGAGAGAGAGGGTCAAGTACATTTTGCGCGCAGTACGTGACGGATGCGATCATACCAGCACTAATGCACCGGATCCCATCAGAACTCCGAAGTTAAGCGTGCTTGGGCGAGAGTAGTACTAGGATGGGTGACCCCCTGGGAAGTCCTCGTGTTGCATCCCCCACCCTCTTTTTAATTTTTCTTTTAAACCGCGGGACCGCTCGCTAAGGGTACTATTCTTTTAAACCGCTAAACCGCTAAGCGGGAGAAGTTGCGCGGAGAGAGATGGTCAAGTAAATTTTGCGCGCAGTACATGACGGATGCGATCATACCAACACTAATGCACTGGATCCCATTAGAACTCTGAAGCTAAGCGTGCTTGGGCGAGAGTAGTATTAGGATGGGTGAACCCCTGGGAAGTCCTCGTGTTGCTTCCCCCACCCTCTTTTTAATTTTTCTTTTAAACCGCGGGACCGCTCGCTAAGGGTACTATTCTTTTAAACCGCTAAACCGCTAAGCGGGAGAAGTTGCGCGGAGAGAGATGGTCAAGTAAATTTTGCGCGCAGTACATGACGGATGCGATCATACCAACACTAATGCACTGGATCCCATTAGAACTCTGAAGCTAAGCGTGCTTGGGCGAGAGTAGTATTAGGATGGGTGAACCCCTGGGAAGTCCTCGTGTTGCTTCCCCCACCCTCTTTTTAATTTTTCTTTTAAACCGCTGGACCGCTCGCTAAGGGTACTATCCTTTTAAACCGCTAAACCGCTAAGCGAGAGAAGTTGCGCGGAGATAGATGGTCAAGTACATTTTCCGCGCAGTACATGACGGATGCGATCATACCAACACTAATGCACCGGATCCCATTAGAACTCTGAAGCTAAGCGTGCTTGGGCGAGAGTAGTATTAGGATGGGTGAACCCCTGGGAAGTCCTCGTGTTGCTTCCCCCTCCCTCTTTTTAATTTTTCTTTTAAACCGCTGGACCGCTCGCTAAGGGTACTATCCTTTTAGACCGCTAAACCGCTAAGCGAGAGAAGTTGCGGGGAGAGAGAGGGTCAAGTACTTTTTGCGCGCAGTACGTGACGGATGCGATCATACCAACACTAATGCACTGGATCCCATTAGAACTCTGAAGCTAAGCGTGCTTGGGCGAGAGAAGGACTAGGATGGGGGACCCCCTGGGAAGTCCTCGTGTTGCTTCCCCCTCTCTCTTTTTAATTTTTCTTTTAAGCCGCTGGACCGCTCGTTAAGGATACTATCCTCTTAAACCGCTAAACCGCGAAAAGAGAGATGTTGCGCGGAGAGAGAAGGTCAAGTACATTTTCCGCGCAGTACATGACGGATGTGATCATACCAGCACTAATGTCCCGGATCCCATCAGCACTCCGCAGTCAAGCTAATTTTTCTTTTCAACCGCTGGATCCGCTCGCTAAGGATACTATCCTCTTAAACCGCTAAACCGCGAAAAGAGAGATGTTGCGCGGAGAGAGAAGGTCAAGTACATTTTCCGCGCAGTACATGACGGATGTGATCATACCAGCACTAATGTCCCGGATCCCATCAGCACTCCGCAGTCAAGCTAATTTTTCTTTTCAACCGCTGGATCCGCTCGCTAAGGATACTATCCTCTTAAACCGCTAAACCGCGAAAAGAGAGATGTTGCGCGGAGAGAGAAGGTCAAGTACATTTTCCGCGCAGTACATGACGGATGTGATCATACCAGCACTAATGTCCCGGATCCCATCAGCACTCCGCAGTCAAGCTAATTTTTCTTTTCAACCGCTGGATCCGCTCGCTAAGGATACTATCCTCTTAAACCGCTAAACCGCGAAAAGAGAGATGTTGCGCGGAGAGAGAAGGTCAAGTACATTTTCCGCGCAGTACATGACGGATGTGATCATACCAGCACTAATGTCCCGGATCCCATCAGCACTCCGCAGTCAAGCTAATTTTTCTTTTCAACCGCTGGATCCGCTCGCTAAGGATACTATCCTCTTAAACCGCTAAACCGCGAAAAGAGAGATGTTGCGCGGAGAGAGAAGGTCAAGTACATTTTCCGCGCAGTACATGACGGATGTGATCATACCAGCACTAATGTCCCGGATCCCATCAGCACTCCGCAGTCAAGCTAATTTTTCTTTTCAACCGCTGGATCCGCTCGCTAAGGATACTATCCTCTTAAACCGCTAAACCGCGAAAAGAGAGATGTTGCGCGGAGAGAGAAGGTCAAGTACATTTTCCGCGCAGTACATGACGGATGTGATCATACCAGCACTAATGTCCCGGATCCCATCAGCACTCCGCAGTCAAGCTAATTTTTCTTTTCAACCGCTGGATCCGCTCGCTAAGGATACTATCCTCTTAAACCGCTAAACCGCGAAAAGAGAGATGTTGCGCGGAGAGAGAAGGTCAAGTACATTTTCCGCGCAGTACATGACGGATGTGATCATACCAGCACTAATGTCCCGGATCCCATCAGCACTCCGCAGTCAAGCTAATTTTTCTTTTCAACCGCTGGATCCGCTCGCTAAGGATACTATCCTCTTAAACCGCTAAACCGCGAAAAGAGAGATGTTGCGCGGAGAGAGAAGGTCAAGTACATTTTCCGCGCAGTACATGACGGATGTGATCATACCAGCACTAATGTCCCGGATCCCATCAGCACTCCGCAGTCAAGCTAATTTTTCTTTTCAACCGCTGGATCCGCTCGCTAAGGATACTATCCTCTTAAACCGCTAAACCGCGAAAAGAGAGATGTTGCGCGGAGAGAGAAGGTCAAGTACATTTTCCGCGCAGTACATGACGGATGTGATCATACCAGCACTAATGTCCCGGATCCCATCAGCACTCCGCAGTCAAGCTAATTTTTCTTTTCAACCGCTGGATCCGCTCGCTAAGGATACTATCCTCTTAAACCGCTAAACCGCGAAAAGAGAGATGTTGCGCGGAGAGAGAAGGTCAAGTACATTTTCCGCGCAGTACATGACGGATGTGATCATACCAGCACTAATGTCCCGGATCCCATCAGCACTCCGCAGTCAAGCTAATTTTTCTTTTCAACCGCTGGATCCGCTCGCTAAGGATACTATCCTCTTAAACCGCTAAACCGCGAAAAGAGAGATGTTGCGCGGAGAGAGAAGGTCAAGTACATTTTCCGCGCAGTACATGACGGATGTGATCATACCAGCACTAATGTCCCGGATCCCATCAGCACTCCGCAGTCAAGCTAATTTTTCTTTTCAACCGCTGGATCCGCTCGCTAAGGATACTATCCTCTTAAACCGCTAAACCGCGAAAAGAGAGATGTTGCGCGGAGAGAGAAGGTCAAGTACATTTTCCGCGCAGTACATGACGGATGTGATCATACCAGCACTAATGTCCCGGATCCCATCAGCACTCCGCAGTCAAGCTAATTTTTCTTTTCAACCGCTGGATCCGCTCGCTAAGGATACTATCCTCTTAAACCGCTAAACCGCGAAAAGAGAGATGTTGCGCGGAGAGAGAAGGTCAAGTACATTTTCCGCGCAGTACATGACGGATGTGATCATACCAGCACTAATGTCCCGGATCCCATCAGCACTCCGCAGTCAAGCTAATTTTTCTTTTCAACCGCTGGATCCGCTCGCTAAGGATACTATCCTCTTAAACCGCTAAACCGCGAAAAGAGAGATGTTGCGCGGAGAGAGAAGGTCAAGTACATTTTCCGCGCAGTACATGACGGATGTGATCATACCAGCACTAATGTCCCGGATCCCATCAGCACTCCGCAGTCAAGCTAATTTTTCTTTTCAACCGCTGGATCCGCTCGCTAAGGATACTATCCTCTTAAACCGCTAAACCGCGAAAAGAGAGATGTTGCGCGGAGAGAGAAGGTCAAGTACATTTTCCGCGCAGTACATGACGGATGTGATCATACCAGCACTAATGTCCCGGATCCCATCAGCACTCCGCAGTCAAGCTAATTTTTCTTTTCAACCGCTGGATCCGCTCGCTAAGGATACTATCCTCTTAAACCGCTAAACCGCGAAAAGAGAGATGTTGCGCGGAGAGAGAAGGTCAAGTACATTTTCCGCGCAGTACATGACGGATGTGATCATACCAGCACTAATGTCCCGGATCCCATCAGCACTCCGCAGTCAAGCTAATTTTTCTTTTCAACCGCTGGATCCGCTCGCTAAGGATACTATCCTCTTAAACCGCTAAACCGCGAAAAGAGAGATGTTGCGCGGAGAGAGAAGGTCAAGTACATTTTCCGCGCAGTACATGACGGATGTGATCATACCAGCACTAATGTCCCGGATCCCATCAGCACTCCGCAGTCAAGCTAATTTTTCTTTTCAACCGCTGGATCCGCTCGCTAAGGATACTATCCTCTTAAACCGCTAAACCGCGAAAAGAGAGATGTTGCGCGGAGAGAGAAGGTCAAGTACATTTTCCGCGCAGTACATGACGGATGTGATCATACCAGCACTAATGTCCCGGATCCCATCAGCACTCCGCAGTCAAGCTAATTTTTCTTTTCAACCGCTGGATCCGCTCGCTAAGGATACTATCCTCTTAAACCGCTAAACCGCGAAAAGAGAGATGTTGCGCGGAGAGAGAAGGTCAAGTACATTTTCCGCGCAGTACATGACGGATGTGATCATACCAGCACTAATGTCCCGGATCCCATCAGCACTCCGCAGTCAAGCTAATTTTTCTTTTCAACCGCTGGATCCGCTCGCTAAGGATACTATCCTCTTAAACCGCTAAACCGCGAAAAGAGAGATGTTGCGCGGAGAGAGAAGGTCAAGTACATTTTCCGCGCAGTACATGACGGATGTGATCATACCAGCACTAATGTCCCGGATCCCATCAGCACTCCGCAGTCAAGCTAATTTTTCTTTTCAACCGCTGGATCCGCTCGCTAAGGATACTATCCTCTTAAACCGCTAAACCGCGAAAAGAGAGATGTTGCGCGGAGAGAGAAGGTCAAGTACATTTTCCGCGCAGTACATGACGGATGTGATCATACCAGCACTAATGTCCCGGATCCCATCAGCACTCCGCAGTCAAGCTAATTTTTCTTTTCAACCGCTGGATCCGCTCGCTAAGGATACTATCCTCTTAAACCGCTAAACCGCGAAAAGAGAGATGTTGCGCGGAGAGAGAAGGTCAAGTACATTTTCCGCGCAGTACATGACGGATGTGATCATACCAGCACTAATGTCCCGGATCCCATCAGAACTCCGAAGTCAAGCTAATTTTTCTTTTAAACCGCTGGATCCGCTCGCTAAGGATACTATCCTTTTAAACCGCTAAACCGCTAAGCGAGAGAAGTTGCGCGGAGAGAGAGGGTCAAGTACATTTTGCGCGCAGTACATGACGGATGCGAACATACCAGCACTAATGCATCGGATCCCATCAGAACTCCGAAGCTAAGCGTGCTTGGGCGAGAGTAGTACTAGGATTGGTGACCCCCTGGGAAGTCCTCGTGTTGCTTCCCCCACTCTCTTTTTAATTTTTCTTTTAAACCGCTAGACCGCTCGCTAAGGGTACTATCCTTTTAAACCGCTAAGCGAGAGAAGTTGCGCGGAGATAGAGGGTCAAGTACATTTTGCGCGTAGTACATGACGGATGCGATCATACCAGCACTAATGCACCGGATCCCATCAGAACTCCGAAGTGAAGCGTTCTTGGGCTAGAGTAGTACTAGGATGGTGACCCCCTAGGAAGTCCTCGTTTTGCATCCCCCACCCTCTTTTTAATTTTTCTTTTAAACCACTGGACCGCTCGCTAAGGGAACTATCTTTTTAAACCGCTAAGTGAGAAAAGTTGCGCGGAGAGAGAGGGTCAAGTACATTTTGCGCGCAGTACATTACGGATGCAATCATACCAGCACAAATGCACCGGATCCCATCAGAACTCCGTTGTCAAGCTAGTTTTTCTTTTAAACCGCTGAACCGCTCGCTAAGGATACTATCCTTTTAAACCGCTAAACCGCTAAGCGAGAGAAGTTGCGCGGAGAGAGAGGGTCAAGTACATTTTGCGCGCAGTACATGACGGATGCGATCATACCAGCACTAATGCACCGGATCCCATCAGAACACCGAAGCTAAGCGTGCTTGGGCGAGAGTAGTACTAGGATGGGTTTCCCCCTGGGAAGTCCTCGTGACCGCTAAACCGCTAAGCGAGGGAAGTTGCGCGGAGAGAGAAGGTCAAGTACATTTTCCGCGCAGTACATGACGGATGCAATCATACCAGCACTAATGTCCCGGATCCCATCAGAACACCGAAGCTAAGCGTGCTTGGGCGAGAGTAGTACTAGGATGGGTTTCCCCCTGGGAAGTCCTCGTGACCGCTAAACCGCTAAGCGAGGGAAGTTGCGCGGAGAGAGAAGGTCAAGTACATTTTCCGCGCAGTACATGACGGATGCAATCATACCAGCACTAATGTCCCGGATCCCATCAGAACACCGAAGCTAAGCGTGCTTGGGCGAGAGTAGTACTAGGATGGGTTTCCCCCTGGGAAGTCCTCGTGACCGCTAAACCGCTAAGCGAGGGAAGTTGCGCGGAGAGAGAAGGTCAAGTACATTTTCCGCGCAGTACATGACGGATGCAATCATACCAGCACTAATGTCCCGGATCCCATCAGAACACCGAAGCTAAGCGTGCTTGGGCGAGAGTAGTACTAGGATGGGTTTCCCCCTGGGAAGTCCTCGTGACCGCTAAACCGCTAAGCGAGGGAAGTTGCGCGGAGAGAGAAGGTCAAGTACATTTTCCGCGCAGTACATGACGGATGCAATCATACCAGCACTAATGTCCCGGATCCCATCAGAACACCGAAGCTAAGCGTGCTTGGGCGAGAGTAGTACTAGGATGGGTTTCCCCCTGGGAAGTCCTCGTGACCGCTAAACCGCTAAGCGAGGGAAGTTGCGCGGAGAGAGAAGGTCAAGTACATTTTCCGCGCAGTACATGACGGATGCAATCATACCAGCACTAATGTCCCGGATCCCATCAGAACACCGAAGCTAAGCGTGCTTGGGCGAGAGTAGTACTAGGATGGGTTTCCCCCTGGGAAGTCCTCGTGACCGCTAAACCGCTAAGCGAGGGAAGTTGCGCGGAGAGAGAAGGTCAAGTACATTTTCCGCGCAGTA
Organism: Ipomoea triloba; assembly: GCF_003576645.1. Classification (NCBI taxonomy): domain Eukaryota; kingdom Viridiplantae; phylum Streptophyta; class Magnoliopsida; order Solanales; family Convolvulaceae; genus Ipomoea; species Ipomoea triloba. Next base: position 13,645,606 of record NC_044931.1, on the reverse strand, counting down.
CATGACGGATGCAATCATACCAGCACTAATGTCCCGGATCCCATCAGAACACCGAAGCTAAGCGTGCTTGGGCGAGAGTAGTACTAGGATGGGTTTCCCCCTGGGAAGTCCTCGTGACCGCTAAACCGCTAAGCGAGGGAAGTTGCGCGGAGAGAGAAGGTCAAGTACATTTTCCGCGCAGTACATGACGGATGCAATCATACCAGCACTAATGTCCCGGATCCCATCAGAACACCGAAGCTAAGCGTGCTTGGGCGAGAGTAGTACTAGGATGGGTTTCCCCCTGGGAAGTCCTCGTGACCGCTAAACCGCTAAGCGAGGGAAGTTGCGCGGAGAGAGAAGGTCAAGTACATTTTCCGCGCAGTACATGACGGATGCAATCATACCAGCACTAATGTCCCGGATCCCATCAGAACACCGAAGCTAAGCGTGCTTGGGCGAGAGTAGTACTAGGATGGGTTTCCCCCTGGGAAGTCCTCGTGACCGCTAAACCGCTAAGCGAGGGAAGTTGCGCGGAGAGAGAAGGTCAAGTACATTTTGCGCGCAGTACATGACGGATGCAATCATACCAGCACAAATGCACCGGATCCCATCAGAACTCCGAAGTCAAGCTAATTTTTCTTTTAAACCGCTGAACCGCTCGATAAGGATACTATCCTTTTAAACCGCTAAACCGCTAAGCGAGAGAAGTTGCACGGAGAGAGAGGGTCAAGTACATTTTGCGCGCAGTACATGACGGAT
>NC_044931.1:13643329-13643865 GCF_003576645.1 Ipomoea triloba | reverse complement strand
AAGAAGCTGGAGTGGAAGAACCGGAACTAAGTCAAATCCCGGTGGTGCGTGAATTTCCCGATGTTTTCCCAGATGACCTCACGGAAATGCCACCGGAGAGGGAAGTGAAATTTACCATCGACCTCGTGCCAGGGACCGCACCAGTCTCGAAGGCGCCTTATCGAATGGCACCGAAGGAGATGGAAGAGTTGAAGGCTCAAATGGCAGAGTTATTGGAGAAGGGATTTATTAGACCCAGTGTGTCACCTTGGGGCGCACCGGTACTATTTGTGAGGAAAAAGGATGGAAGCCTAAGACTGTGCATTGACTATAGAGAGCTCAACCGAGTCACAGTGAAGAACAGGTACCCATTGCCCAGGATCGACGATCTGTTTGATCAATTGAGGGGAGCGGGAGTGTTTTCAAAGATTGATCTACGGTCAGGGTATCATCAAGTGCAAGTCGCGGAACAGGATATTTCCAAAACCGCATTCCGGACTAGGTATGGGCACTACGAATTCACAGTTATGCCGTTCGGAGTGACCAACGCACCAGGA
>NC_044931.1:13640439-13642329 GCF_003576645.1 Ipomoea triloba | reverse complement strand
TGGACCATGGTCCATGTAATAATTTGCCTTTTTGTTCCATGTGGTCACTATGCTAACTAAAACTTAGGTATCATAAATCTTATGCGTGAAAGCATCTTGTTGAATGAGGTTAATTCAATTAAATTTTTATTGAGTTTCATTTGGTTGCAACTCTATAAGAAAGGGGATCGGAGCTTTCATTAACCAATACAAAGCTCCTTGGTGCGTTAACTCTGAAATGTTTGTATTCGATCTTGTTACTTTATCAATCGTAGTAATCGCTGAACAGAAGGAAGTTGTCCTAAAACTTGTCACTTGTAATCTATATAGATGCAGTTATAACTGTGTTGTCGCTTTCATTTCTCCATAACCAGAGTTTGGTCCATGATCTCTGGTCAATTGTCTTAATTTTAGGTTACACAGATTATTGTTTTCTATGCTGTCATAATGGATCAGTGGAAATTGTGGGTAATCCGTAGTATTCAATCCTTTCTTGTCTCTGAATTATTAGTTACGGATGTAGAAACCAACTCCATGGAAAATTCTGGTTGGGTACGGTAGTGGTCTCGTTTTGCACGTGGATTAGGACACAGATAATAGCTACTCCTTTCTTCTGTCTCTATTTATGTGTTTTATCTTCTTCTTCTTTTTTTGTTGAGAAATTATGTGTCTTATCTTGCCTCATATGTAGATACTAAAATTAATTTTTGAAACTTAAAATTAGGTATTATGAATATTATTGTAACTTGATGAATGAGACTAATCTAACTCAGTCTTTATTGAGTCCCAATTGGTGGCAGTTCTCTAAGGGGGTGTTTGGTTCACGGAATGTTAGATTACCTTAGGAGATATTATATTCATGTGTTTGGTTTAAAACTGAAGTATGCAAATAAAACAACGGAAAAAAGATAAATTGATTAAAATATCAAAAGCTCAATATTAGTAATAAGATAAGAGAATGTGAGATTACATAAGAAATTGGAGGAGGAGGTAAATCGAATATTTTAAAAGCTTGTAAGTTCTTCAAAGTACTTGTATACTAATACTTGCAACAAGGGAAATATATTACATTTTAGAGAATTTTAGCCCCCACCCATATGCATAATTTTATCCCAAATTTCAGGTTAAAGTGGGCAAGTGATTAATTGGTCATACATATTAACCTTAAACAAAAGAATCTTATTACCCTATTTCAAATATCTAAAATCTTAAACAAAAGGCTGATAAAGGCAGTTAGAGTTAGAAATGTCAAAAGCCTATACTTGATCTCATGTCCGGGAATCAATTCTAATCACAAATAAATTAAAGTGTTTAGTTTGCCTTGTTTAGAGGGTTGCAATATAGGTTATTGTTGTGTTGTATTGACTATTGAAACTTTCTAGAAAGTAATCAATTAATATGTATTTATAAATTATATTAAGATAATACATATAGGCTATGTTTGGCAAACCTAGCTAAAAAGGTAGCTAAAAGCTGAAAAGTAGCTTAAAATTGAAAAGCTATAAACTCGAAGCTGAAATCTGAAGAGCTGTTATGCTTAAAAGTGTTTGGTAAAATTAGCTTTTTGATAAGGTATATAAAAAAAAAATATTTATAATTCATAAGATTAGTTCATACAAAAATTAATGTTCAAATATAAACATTAAACTGAAATTACAACCATAAACATAATGAAAAGAAAATGTCAAAAGGGTTTTAATTGAGAGGTGTAAAGGATGTCATTTATTTAAAATAATAATGATAATGATGGAAAAAAAGTTAAAAAGATACTAGCTTATTTTAAAAAGCTACCCCAAGTAGCGTTTCAAAATAAACTATTATTTTAAGCTACTAGCTTATTTTGAGAACATTACCAAACAGAGCTTATAGCTTATTAGTAGCTTAAAATAAGCTATAAGCTCCTAAATAAGC
>NC_044931.1:13638823-13639439 GCF_003576645.1 Ipomoea triloba | reverse complement strand
ATTCAGTCTAATTTGAGAACTGAATACAAAAAGCTACATCAATCTTTTGTTCAGTTAGGGCCATAGACAATATTGTGTGTATACTCATGAACAGAATGATCATGTTGAAAGAAATATTCTTAATTAAGAATAAAAACATGTAAAAACTCAAGAAGGTGCATCCGAGCCTTACCCTCCTATCCGATCCGTGGATGGTAGACCATTTCAAGTTAAAAGGAAAATTCTATACTGTACTTTAATTAACAATTAAGTATATATATAAACCCTACCTTGGTTTGAGTAGAATAAGGTAGAAAATAGTGTCCCCAAATGCTTGGATGAAAACCAGCGGAACGACGACTACCTTTATGCATATCATGAGATGTAAGAACTGATAATGGTATATTATTATTGGCAGCCATTTTGTTTTGATAAGAAGGGGAGAGGAGACTATATATATCACAATAGCTTTTACTATGTATTTCTCTGCGGTAACGTTGTCACGTACTCAATTTATAGCAACATTTTTTTTAGCATTGTACAATAATGATAGACATATGTGGGGCTCTTAAATTGCCCGGTGCCTCGGCAGAAATTATGACCTCAAAGCTAAAAGTTGAAATGATACACCGACTCT
>NC_044931.1:13637676-13637823 GCF_003576645.1 Ipomoea triloba | reverse complement strand
TCTGTGGGAGTCTTTTCATCTCCTTGAGAGTTATGTATATTAGTGATTTTGTAGTTTTGACGTTTTGGTTTTTATAAAACGGAGAAGTAGTTCGCCGCGTGTCGTGTTCTCAAGGATGGCAAATTAGAACCGAATCAAGCGTGTGAG
>NC_044931.1:13636828-13637417 GCF_003576645.1 Ipomoea triloba | reverse complement strand
AATCATGGTGAAGAGGTTTGACAAAAGTAAAACAAAAGTAATCAATTAAAGAAAGAAAGGAGATGGATTATACTACTATAGGGTGTTCTAGGCAATGCAACTAGGTTTCTATCAAGGGAGCCCTCGGCACCATCACCAATTGGCGTCACACTTCGGACTTCCGGCTCCTCAGTCGGATGGGGCATTTTTAACAAACACTTGATCTACCACTTCTCCCGGGCCTCGTCATCCTGGACAAAGCGATGGGATGTGGACGATTAGGACTCGTATAGGCCCGATATCTCGCAACATAACTTTACTACCTAGCCTTGTCGTAAATAGAAGCAAATCAAGATAAACATCAACCACACAAGATATATGAACGGAGAAGATTTGCCAATCATTGCCTTGTAGTGGGAGTGTTTTGATCTCCTTGAGAGTTATGTATATTAGTGATTTTGTAGTTTTGACGTTTTGGTTTTTATAAAACGGAGAAGTAGTTCGCCGAGTGTAGTGTTCTCAAGGATGGCAAATTAGAGCCGAATCAAGCGTGTGAGTTTTATGATGTTAAGCGACAAGAGTTACAAGATTCACTCAAAGCAAAAGAAAT
>NC_044931.1:13634423-13635828 GCF_003576645.1 Ipomoea triloba | reverse complement strand
CCAATGCTACTCTCGTGGACATTGGTTACGACCAAAGTTCTAATCCCATTCTCATAGCAATTAGACCTGGTGAGGCATTTAATCAGGCACATTGTGTACATAATCAGTTTCAACTTCCCTTTAAATGTGAAATAGTGAATCACTATTCTAATAGGTGAAACTCCAATTCCATACATCTCTTGCATAATAGGGCCCTAATCAAATAAGAGTCAAGTAATTCCCGATTTCCACAATCAGATTCATACTAAAAGCAATGCAAAACCTTGATTTAAAAATTGAATTCATATAAGCATTCATGCATAGAATTTCAATCTAAATCCCTAAAGGATTTATTATTTGAAAGTTGTATTTTTAGTGGTTTGATTAGTGAGTCTCGTCCTCTATGAATGGCTAGATAGGACTAGAGTAGCAAGGGGCTAAGCACAACATCATCAAGTGTTTAAAAGCTAACCGAGTTCATTGGTTTGTTTGCATGATATAATTGTAAAACAAACAATTGATTTGAGAATAAACAATGATAAAGAAGAGGATTTAAATGAAATTGCAATGCACAAATGCTTCTCTAGTGTTATAAGGTTCTTGGCTAAACATGGCTCAACGATGAAGTGGGGAAACCGAGTCAATGCCAATGCCACTCTCGTGGACATTGGTTACGACCAAAGATCTAATCCCATTCTCATAGCAATTAGACCTGGTGAGGCATTTAATCAGGCACATTGTGTTCATAATCAGTTTCAACTTGCCTTTCTCAACGGCAAGTTTGAAGTGTTAAATAGTGAATCACTATTCTCATAGGTGAAACTCCAATTCCATAAAGCTCTTGCATAATAGGGCCCTAATCAAATTAGTGTGAAGTAATTCCCTATTTCCACAATCAGATTCATACTAAAAGCAATGCAAAACCTTGATTTAAAAATTCAATTCATATAAGCATTCATGCATAGAATTTCAATCTAAATCCCTAANGACTAGAGTAGCAAGGGGCTAAGCACAACATCATCAAGTGTTTAAAAGCTAACCGAGTTCATTGGTTTGTTTGCATGATATAATTGTAAAACAAACAATTGATTTGAGAATAAACAATGATAAAGAAGAGGATTTAAATGAAATTGCAATGCACAAATGCTTCTCTAGTGTTATAAGGTTCTTGGCTAAACATGGCTCAACGATGAAGTGGGGGAACCGAGTCAATGCCAATGCCACTCTCGTGGACATTGGTTACGACCAAAGTTCTAATCCCATTCTCATAGCAATTAGACCTGGTGAGGCATTTAATCAGGCACATTGTGTTCATAATCAGTTTCAACCTCCCTTTAAATGTGAAATAGTGAATCACTATTCTAATAGTTGAAACTCAAATTCCATACATCTCTTGCAGAATAGGGCCCTAATCAAATAAGAGTCA
>NC_044931.1:13632872-13633423 GCF_003576645.1 Ipomoea triloba | reverse complement strand
CCCCGCCTAACCCGCGGGCTTGGCGGGGTGGGCCGGCGGGCCGGCGGGGGCCCACCAAATGTATAATAAAAAAATTATTAAAATAAATAAATACTACAATAGTAAATCTATAACATTTAATATGTCTTTTCATCTTAATTATATTACTAACATTAGTGCGTGTGTGTGTAATATATATATACACCCTTTTATATAATTAATTAATGTAATAGTAATTGAATTTTGGTTTACAGTGTAAACTGTAAATCAAAATTCAATATATAATTATATTGAATTTTATAAACTAATTATATAATTATATAATTATATAATTATATTAGTTTTCAATCTATAAATTAATACACTAATTATAATATATGGAGTATAAAATGTAAACTAACACTATAATTATAATATATAGCAAACTGTAAACTAATACACTAATTAATATATATATATATATAATATAATATAATTCAAAACATTAGTAAATTATATAAATGATTTGTTATTAACTTATGGATTAACACTTATTTATTAGTTATTATTGTGTTTAAAAAATTACAAATACA
>NC_044931.1:13621667-13627847 GCF_003576645.1 Ipomoea triloba | reverse complement strand
CGTAGTATTAATTATGATTTTTAATTAATAAGTATTTGAATTTTGGGTCACACTTGTGTGAGACCGTCTCACGGATCCTTATTCGTGAGACGGTCTCACACAAGTTTTTGCCTTGAATTTTTATTATTTTAGTTAGTGGTGATTCTATTTTATTATCATTATTATTGAATAATTGTGGTCCTAGTTTTATAGCTTGTTAATCATGATCCTATTTTGTTGTTGTCATTCACCTATATAAAGGCTACTTAGACAAGCATTATAATTACAAGACATAATCGAGTGAATGAGTTATAATAGATATCTTTTGCAATAAATCTCTAATTTCCGTATATGTAGTGTGTTCATTCCTATTTTTTTTGTCCCAGAAAACTTAGTAAAATTCAATTTCTAGAATTGGTATCAGAGACATTTACAACTTTTTCAGCCTATCTATTACAGTGAACCACACTACCTATGTTCATATCCTTGATGGGAAAAATTATAGGTAAATGGGACGATTGATTCTTATGTCAATCGAGTTCTTGCATTGGCCAATAACACAGAGAAATGGTTAAAGTATCTCAGAACAAAGTGAGGTGGAGAAGATTCTGACAACATTGATATGAGGTTTGAGCATGTAGTAACTACATACGATTATATTGAGAGTTAATTGGTCGGTCAATAATAACAATCAAGTTGTTGCCTAGTTTTCTGAGACCATGCACATGAATAGAGAAAGAATGACAACAAGATTGAGAAGCCAATTGAACACAATTTTTCAAGTGCAAGCTTTAGTTGGTGATTTCAATAAAAAAAAATATGAATCTTGAGGTAGGCGTAGCGGAAGGGGTGATAATCACTCCAACACGTAGAATTCAAGAGGGCAAGGTCGCTTTAAAGATGACAAATCAAATGTAGAATAATACAATCATCACAAATGTGGTTACTACACAAGTAAGTGAATGCAAATATAACATGCTATAAGTATAAAAGCGTAATTATTATGTAAGTGAGTGCAGATCAAAGAGTAATTAAGGAAGTTGTTGTGATTGATTAACTTGAGAAACAGTACAGGAAATAATAATATAGGCCAACCTATGCAGTAGGCTAAAGAATAGGAAATAACTTCTAACCTACTAGACTTATTCTCATTATATCCAACACACCCCCTCAAGCACAAGGTGGGTGGAACACAACATTGAGCTTGGACCGCAGAGCAGCAAAGCGAGTAGACGGCAGCGGCTTTGTAAAGATATCAGCAAGCTGTTCCTTAGTTGAGACGAAGTTAACCTGGAAGTCGCCTGACGCGACCTTGTCTCGAACAAAGTGGTCCGGGCGTCCTGAGTGTAGGCCTAGTTTCTATAATAAAGACACAACCCATGTGACCTCGGCCGAGACGTTTGCCAAACCTTGTACTCAGCTTCTGTCGAAGAACGAGCAACGGTGCATTGCTTGCGAGATACCCACGAGATGAGGTTTGACCCTAGGAAAACTGCATACCCACTTGTAGACTTGCGATCAGTCGGACACCCAGCCCAGTCCGAGTCGGAGAGAGCATGAATATCTGCTGATGGTGATGGTGCTAGCCGTAACCCATAATCGAGAGTGCCTTTGACGTATCGCAGGACCCGCTTCAGGAGACCCCAATGCTCAGTAGTGGGAGTGTGCATAAACTGACAAAGACGATTGACAACATAAGAAAGATCAGGTCGTGTTATAGTCAGGTACTGCAGTGCCCCAGCGAGACGCCTGTACTGAGTAGGATTATCAAAGACTTCATCTGACGGTGTTACAGCTTGAGTGACCGCCGCGGGAGTTGTGAGAGGCTTGCAATCTGTCATACCTGCCCTGTTTAATAGATCACTCATATAACGACGTTGAGACAGAATTAGGCCGCCATCAACTGAGAGAGTCTCGATGCCTAAAAAGAAGCTCGGTGTGCCAAGATCTTGAATCTTGAAGGCCGTTAAAAGTCACTTAAGGAGTGAGTCAATGAGGGACGAATCATCTCCCATCATGATGATGTCGTCTACATAAACCAACAAGTATACTTTAGCAGTGCCACGTGAGTAGTGAAAAAGAGAGACGTCGATTTTTGTAGCCGAGAAACCACTTGTCAGTAGAAAATCATGGAGCCGCTTGAACCATGCCCGAGGAGCCTGATTTAGCCCATACAAGGAGCGCTGCAGGTGGCACACATGGTCTGGATGAGCAGGGTCCTCATAACCTGGGGGCTGTTTCATGTAAACAATTTCGGCTAAGAATCCATTTAGGAACGCATTATGGACGTCAAGCTGGCGGAGAGTCCATCCCCATGATACGGCTAAAGAAAAGAGTAAACGAACCGTCGTGGGTTTCACCACCGGGCTAAACGTGTCAAAGAAGTCCTCTACTGCAACTTGATTGAACCCCTTGGCAACTAAACGAGCCTTGTAGTGCTCTACACTGCCATCAGCTTTCCGCTTGGTTCGGTACACCCATTTTCACCCTATAATATTCATACCAGGTTTCGGCGGTACCAACACCCAAGTACTGTTGTGGAGTAGGGCATTGAACTCCTGGTCCATAGCATCGCGCCACTGTGATTGCCCAACTGCTTGAGTATAACAGGTGGGATCGGCAGGAGTGGAAGCGGCAGTAAGTGCGTGAAATTGTTCACCTGTACCCCTAGTCATGTGTCGAAGACGCATGGTATGCTCTCTTTGCTGAGGATCATCGGAACCACGGCGTTGTGTGCGTCGGACAGGGGCTGATACTGGAGCCACTTCAGGTGTGGGAATAGGAGGTGCATCTGTTATAGCCGGTGGGATCACAAGACTAGATGCCTATGGCTTTGGTGGAGTTGTGTGGTGTTGCTTATCCTGTAACAAAGTGGCAAAAGGAAAAACAGCCTCGTCAAATCAGACATGACGACAGATAAAGGTTTTTCCGGTATTGGTATTTAAGCAACGATAGCCCCGGAATGATGACGGATAACCCAGGAAGACACACGGGGCGGAGCGAAACTCAATTTTGTGACGGTTGTAAAGGCTTAAGTAGGGAAAGCGCAGGCACCCGAAGACTCGAAGGGAGATGTATGTGGGTTTAGTTTTGTAGAGCCGATTAAATGGGGTGTCGAATTGCAGGACTGAAGATGGTAATCGGTGGCTGTTTCAAAAGCTGAATCCCAGTGCCGTAATAGCACAGAACTTTCAACGAGTAGAGCTAAACCGGTCTCAACAATGTGTCGATGCCGGCGCTCGACACGCCCGTTTTGTTCAAGCGTGTATGCACACGACTGCCTGTGCACAATACCTAAGGAATGAAACAGGAGTTGGAGACGTTTGTACTCACCCCCTAGATCAGATTGTATGGCCTTGATAGAACGAGAAAACAACCATTCTACCATGGCCCTAAACAACCATTACACGTAGAGGGTAAAACCAACAATAACGAGTACTATCATCTACGAATAAAACAAAGTAACGGAAACCCCCGACTGAAATAACGGGCGTCAGGCCCCAAATATCCGTATAAATGAGATCTAACACATTGCTACTAGAAGTACTTATTTTATCTGGAAATCGAGACGATTTTCCAAGTTGACATGCTGAACAAAGATGTGGTAGACTCGATTTATGAGGTATAACCGGACACTCCTTTAGGATGCGTTGTAATGCACGGTTGTGAGGATGGCCTAATCGCCGATGCCAGACCACGGGGGACGCGCGAGCTATTAAATAAGCCATATGACACCACGGAACTGGAAGTTGATACAGACCACCCGAATTGAGACCTTCAAGCAGAATTGTTTTGGTGATGCAATCCTTAACAACAAAAAAACTCGGGTGAAATTCAAAAAATACGTGATTGTCCCGGGCAAACTGATTGACAGATAACAAAGGTACAGATAATTGAGGCACATGCAGAACATTGGATAGTTTAAGAGATTTCTAAACAGAGGGAATCGTTGCACTACCAACACGGGAAATAACCAAACCCGTGTCATTACCAACCCGGAGGACGTCTGAACCAGTATACTCCTCAGAGTGCGACAACATTGCGGAGTCAGGTGTGGCATGCGAAGTTGTCCCTGTGTCCGGGAACCAGGGTGCAGCATCCTGCTGTGCGGAAACGTCTTCGGCTACGGCCATGTGAGCTCGCGTCGGCGGCTGGTCGGAATAGCGGCGATAGCAGAAGACCGTAGTATGTCTGTGTGCACGGCAGATCTGGCACCGTAGGGAGCCGCCACGGCCATGGCCTTGACCGCCTCTGTCTCGTGATTGCCACTGATTGCCGCGACCCCCAGCACCGCGCTGATGCCTTCCTGATGAGCCTCCGTCGCCGGACTGTCGCCGGCCTCGATTTGCAACCACTACCGTCGAATTTCCAGAGGGCAAGGCAGAGTCACCAACGGCAAAGTCATCTAAATAGATAAACTGTTGCGCTTGTAGACAATGGGAAAGCTGGGGGATCGAAACGGGATTACCTGAAACAACCAATGACGCAGCCATTGCCCGGAATTTCGGTCGGAGCCCTCTGAACACGTAGAGGTTCTGCTCGTCAAGAGAGACCGGCCGCCCCGCCAATGCCAGGTCTTCGACGAGAAGCTACGCCCTACGGAGATATTTGGCCGGTGTGGAGTTGCCTTGGCGCAGGGACTGGAATTGGGCAAGCAGATTGAGGCAACGGGCTCGTGTGGATGAACTTAGCGCTGCTTCGATGGATCGCCAAACCTCTCGTGCGGTGGAGCGGCCAACCGCGAGATACATCACTTCTTCCGACAGAGATGAGACGAGCATCGAGAGGATGCTCTGGTCTTGCTGCACCCAAACGGCATACGCCGGATTGGCGGCGGCAGAGGCAACTTCGTCCGTCGCACGAGTGGCAGGAGGTGGCGTCGGAGATAACGTGGGCGGAGGGCATGGCGTGGTTCCATCGACAAAGCCGAGAAGATTCTGACCTTTGAGGAATGGGACCAATTGAGTGCGCCAAAATAGATAGTTACATGTCGTCAATTTGATCGACACAAAGTGATACGCTGAAGTGAGAGGGTTGAGGTCGGTGGTGGCCGGTGCCGGAGCAATAGCGGCGGATACCGTACGCTCGGAATCGTTTGCGGCCATCGTAGGTTAGGGAGAGAGAGGAACGGGAAACCTAACGCTAATCTGATACCAAATTAGGGAAGTTGTTGTGATTGATTAACCTGAGAAACAGTACAGGGAAATAATAATATATGCCAACCTATGCAGTAGGCTAAAGAATAGGAAATAACTTCTAACCTACTAGACTTATGACTTATTCTCATTATATCTAACAAGAGTGACAACTATGCAAAGGAAGTTAGCAATGTTGAAAGTGATCATGCAGTTCTGATGGTTTTTCCTTGAACGACACTTTAAACCACCACACATGGTATTTGAATACTAGTTGCGCAAATCATATGTGTGGCACGAAGTAGTTGTTTGCAGAGCTTGATAAATCATTTCGCACAACAGCTAATTTCAGTGATGATGAAATAGTTCTAGTATCTGGAAAGAGACAAATACCCATTATGTTGAAGATTGGAGATCAAATATACATATTCATGTCATTTATGTACTTAACATGAAGAACAATGTACTCAATATAAGTCAATTGGCAGAAAATGAGTATGTGAGGACCTTGTCCATACCCGTGTGTGTGGGGCCATTGTGAATATCCTATCAATTGGTAATAATATGTTAACTTCATTAATGATTTTACAAGAAAAACTTGGTTTATTTATTGAAAAGAAATATTATTTAGTATAATATAATTACTTTAGATAAAGACTTCTCGATTTAAGAATTTTGTTTTTTCAACGTAGGCTTGACAAATACAACTAGAAGGCCCTTTTGAACTTTTGACCCCATTTTTTTTTTTGACAACAACTTCTGACCCCATTTTAATTTTGAAATTTAGGAATGGACTCTCCACAATTGAGCTTTGACCTAACAGGAAAGCCCAACTTATTTAAAATAGAGCCTTGCCCAATCCTCATGGGCCATAAGCCTCTAGTTTATACTGATCGCCCCCCGTCCCCGTCTGAAACGGGGACGGGGATGGGGAAAATTTCGGGGATCGGGGACGGGAACGGGGATACCTCTCCCTGCCCCGCCCCGTCCCCGAATAATTATTTTAATAAGAAATATATATATGACGGGAACGGGGATACCCCTCCCCGCCCCGCCCCGTCCCCGA
>NC_044931.1:13617921-13619991 GCF_003576645.1 Ipomoea triloba | reverse complement strand
CGCCCCGTCCCCGAATAATTATTTTAATAAGAATTATATATATATATATATATATATATATATATATATATATATTAAAATTAAAATCATAGTTTTAACAATTAAAATTACATGTTAACTAAGAATTAATCGGGGACGGGGAATCCCCGTCCCCGCGGAAACGAGGATGGGGACTATTTTTCATTCCTCGCTGGGGATGGGGTCGGGGTTTCGGGGACGGGGATGGGTTGCCATCCCTAATTGCATGCCCTGGACTTTCAGAACAATGATAAGCATCCAAATTTTACTCTGGACTTTCAGAACAATGATAAGCATCCAAATTTTACTGGACCATGGTCCATACAAAATTGTGGACACATGGTCCAAAATGATGTCATTTCTTTTAATGAAAAGATTCGACATTTATTATGCGTAACTAGCTCTGTTTGTATAATATATTGAGTTTTATTTTATATACATTATAGTTTCATTTCAGCACAAGTGCACAACTATAATTTCATTTAGTTTCAGCTACAGTTTCATTTTATATTATACATACAATAGTCTTATTATAGTGAGACATGTTATTGAACTTCATTTTATGCACATTGTAGTCTTATTACAACACCATTAAATTATAATTTTAATTCAACTACTATTTCATTGGACAATATACACTCAAATATGTGAAACTGTTATTCAGTTTCATTTTATATATAATATAGTTTCATTACAACACAATTACAGTAACATTTTGATATAACTACAGTTTCAATTGACAATATATATGCAATATGTGAGACATGTTATTCAGTTACTTCTTATATATACTGTAGTTTCATTTAAGCAAAACTAAAGTATCATTTCTATTCAACTACACTTCTATTTGACAATATACACTCAATATGTGAGACATGTTATTCAGCTTAATTTTATACATACTGTAGTTTCATTTCGACACAACTAAAGTATCATTTCAATTCAATTATAGTTTCGTTTGATAATTTAAACACAATATGTGACACTGTTTCCTTTTAGATACACTGTAGTTTCATTTTGTTATGAACACATAAAAAATACTGGATTTGTTAAAATGTAACGGCTGTCGTTTCTTTAAAAAATACATGGTCCACAGTATAACAACTGAATTTTTATACCATCCCCATATACCCTTACAACATTTCATAACTTCTATATATTAATACAGGATTTATAACTTTTTTTACAAAATATTTTAGGGAAAAGTGTCAAATTAGTCTCCTAAGTCAATTGGATAGTGCAATTAGGTCCCCTAAGTGAAAAAAGCTTCATTCAAGTCCTTTAAACCGGTAAAATTGTTCAATTAAGTCCAATTTTACTTATTTAGCAGGTTAAATCGCTGTGGTGTTGACACGTGTCTTTTTATTTTTTTTTTAAACAAATTTATTTATTTATTTATTAAATATTAAAAATATTATTAAAAAAAAAAACCAGGACAGCCGTAACACCCACAATGCTCACACCATCCGTTTCGCCGGAAAACACCAACCATACTGCCGGCAACCATTGCCCTCGTCACAACACCGCCAACCACCACCGCTTGATGTCGTTGCTCTCCGAAGGAGAACTAGAGGTCGCCGCCGTTGTTTACCGTCGAGAGGAACTGTTGCCACGTCAGATTTGTTGCTGCCAAGCTCCGCACTCAAGAGAGGAGGGGGGACGAAGGCTGCTACGTGCCTACGCCGGAGGTCACCATCCACTATACCGCCGGAGTCCTTGCTGCTGGTGTTGTTCGTCGTCGAGGAAGGAAGAAGACCCGCCGGATCTGCTGCTTCGTCGGAGATTCCAGTAAGGTCGGAGCTCGCCACCGATCGTCGCTGCTGGTCACTGCCATTGCTGCCGTCGACGGGAAGAAGAGAGGAGAGGCTGAGGGCGGAGAAAAGAAGGTGAGGGTGAGATGGCTCGGGAGAGAGTGACAGAGATGGAAGTTCATGGTGGTGGTTGCTTAGCTTCCATGCGAGAGAGATACGTGAAGGGGGTGGGCATTGCTGTTTTTTTTTTTTTTGTTTTTTTTTATAATATTTTTAATATTTAATAAATAAATAAATAAAT
>NC_044931.1:13609877-13610978 GCF_003576645.1 Ipomoea triloba | reverse complement strand
GCGCGGGAGTTAATTGTTGGTAGCTTCAATTGTCGAAAGGTAAGCTAATTTGTCAAATAACTACAACTTTTATTCTAAGTATTAACTATTCTTTTTTCATTGATTTTTTTTAACTATTCGTTTATATTTGAAATCTTATATTTCTAGCTCTCTTGATTCTTTAATTACAAATGTAGATATTTGGAGCCTAATAAGAAATGTGATGCAAAGGATAATGAATCTGTTAAGAGATGTGAAAGTTGAGAAGCAATTAATAGAATATTTTCCATTTGAAATCATTGCCATTTTATGTTTGTTGGAAAAAAAATATGAAGGAAAAAGAAATAGAAATGAATTTTTATTCATTTTATGAAGGAAAAAGGAAATGAATATATTCATATTTAACTGGAAATATAATCCACAATTATATTATAATTATAATTTTATTAATTATTTATAAGGAAAAATAAAATGAATTTATTAATATTTCACTGAAAATATATTCAACAATTATATTTTTATAATTATATTAATTTTTAATCATATGGAAATTAATATTAAAATTTTATGAATGAAAAGAAAATGAATATTATACGGGAATCTGTTATTAATATTTTCTTACTAATTGGCGAGGAATCAGGACAATTAATTGGCAATTATCTGGAAAAAGGAATGGAAAGCAATATTAATTCTTTTGATGAAGGAAAAAGGAAATGAATATACTCAAAAGAAAATAAAATATTATGAAAAGTGAAATGAATATATTAATATTTCACTGGAAATATAACACAACTTTTTCCTACGAAAAAAATTAGTAACCACCAAATGAATGATTAGAAAAAAATTATAAAGAAAAAAGAAATGTAAAATAATATTAATTCTTTTTAGAGTCATTTTCATTTTTGGTCCTACTGTTATTGGGCTATTGCCAATTTCAGTTCACTTCATTAATTTTTACTATATTGCGGTCAGTCTTATTTAGTCGTTGCCACTTTTAGTCCACCGTTAATATTTTTGTCAAATGACCATCCAAAACAGGGGTATTTTTGGTCTTTTCATGCTTTGGTCATCTCCTTGACCCTTTGCAGTGGTTTTCCTTACACATTTTCATCCAATGAAGAG
>NC_044931.1:13607772-13608877 GCF_003576645.1 Ipomoea triloba | reverse complement strand
TATATTCAGCCCATGTGACCACTAATTATTATTCACCCCATGTGAAAGTGTTTATTTAAGGAGTGTGAAAGTGTTTATTTATAAAAAAAAAAAAATTGAATGCTTTTCCGCGGCAACAGCTCCAGCGGGTGCCGCGGAAAGTAATTTAATATTATAATAATTAACTTTCCGTGGCACCCACTCCCTATGGGTTCCGCGAAAAGTAAATTATTATTTTAATATTTACTTTCCGCTGCACCCGATCTTAGTGGGTGCCGCGAAAAGTAGTGTCTTTTTTAATTTTAGGGAATCCACTACACCTTTTTTAATTGGTGTAGAGAAAAGCTATCCGTATATGTTCAATTTTGTAGTAGTGAATATCAACAAATGTAGTTTTTGGCCATATGCATGCTTGCATAGAGTTGGTAGTCAAATTATGTTTGACCGTGACTTTAGAGCATAGAAGTTGCTTACTACAACATATTTTTATTTTTGAGTGTTTATTTGCCCTCTTTTGATTGTGTTGCTTCTAGAACTTGTTTCATACCCTGGGACCGAGCGCAGGGTAGTCCAATTGNGAAAACATATTTGAAATTAGTAAAATCTCAGAGTGATAAATGGAAACAGCGAGCAAAGGAGTGGTGGTATGTTGGGGGAGATTCAAATAGTCAATATTTTCATAATGCTGTCAATGGTAGGAGAATAAGAAATAAAATTTTGGGGTTGTTGAATTCTATGGGAGAGAGAGTTACGGATGAGAAGGGGATGGCTGAGATTATGGTTCAATATTTTTCCACTCTATTCACATCAACAGTGGGAGATGACAGACCGGCTCTTGCGTGTATTGACCGGCGTATTACTGCCGCCCAGAATGTGGAGCTGACTCGGGTCATTTCGACAGAAGAGGTGAAAGCAGCCGCTTTTGCTATGCACCCTAACAAATCTACGGGGCTGGATGGTCTTTCCCCAGCGTTATTTCAGACTCATTGGGACATATTGGGTAACGAGGTAGTTTCCTTCTGTCAGGATTTTTTTTGAATCCAGAAATATGCCTGCGAATTTAAATGATACACATATTATTTTGATTCCTAAAAAGCAAAATGCTGAGTGTATGGGTGATTTTCGC
>NC_044931.1:13606060-13606772 GCF_003576645.1 Ipomoea triloba | reverse complement strand
ATGAAAACCTTCATGAACATGATTATGACACAAATGAGTAAATTGCAAACCGAAGTTGAAGGTCTTCGAGCTCAACAACAAGGAGGAGGTGCCCAAGTTTCTACCCAACCTTCATTTAATGGTAAACTTCCAGCAAGCACTGAAAATCCTATGAATCAAGTCAATGCTGTTGTAACTAGAAGCGGGAAGTCTTTGACTGATCCACCCTTTCCAGATGATAACATTGCTCTTGAAAATGAAGGGAAAGAAAAAGAACTTCTACCACAAAAAGGAGATCCCGAAGGACAAGTGCAGACAAAGGAGGATACTAGCCAAGGTAAAAAGAACAAGGGCAAGCAAATTGATGATTCAGTGATTCCTTGCAACTTATTGCCATTTCCACAAAGGTTGTGGAAGTCCAAAGAAACCGAGAGGGAGAACAAATTCAAAATGATGCTTGACAAGTTGGAGATATCTATGCCTTTTGTGGATGCTGTTACTCAAATACCATCATACAAGAAATTCTTGAAGGATATTTTGAGTAATAAAAANACTGATCCACCCTTTCCAGATGATAACATTGCTCTTGAAAATGAAGGGAAAGAAAAAGAACTTCTACCACAAAAAGGAGATCCCGAAGGACAAGTGCAGACAAAGGAGGATACTAGCCAAGGTAAAAAGAACAAGGGCAAGCAAATTGATGATTCAGTGATTCCTTGCAACTTATTGCCAT
>NC_044931.1:13598495-13605060 GCF_003576645.1 Ipomoea triloba | reverse complement strand
TTTTGCTCTATTTTAGCCTCAAATCCCTCTCCAACCTGTAAAATATCTAAAAACTCTTCCTAGGATTGATGTTAGAAGATTTTAATCACATCTGAGTACAAATGCACGCAATTGTTATGATCGGATAGCAAAACGTTGCACTTTTAATCCATTTAAGACCCTTTTTAAGTACCATTCTTGGTGCTTATCAAAGTTTCCACACTTAGATCTTGCTTGTCCTCAAGCAAGCTTACTTTTCTAAACTCTAATCATATAAGCACCAAGAACAGTTCTTCTCCTCATTGTTGATTGATCTAGTGATGTGCGGGTGTTCGGAGTTGAGTGGATGAAATTCCCTACACTATCTACCAAGACCACTAAACGCATGCCAACCAAATGTAAGAAATATGCTAAGGAAGTGAGGTCTCAAGAGATGGATATAACATAAAAAACTTGCTCACACCTTTAAAGCATGCAAGTGAAACAAAGGGTTTCACCTTGTATTTTCTAGGGGCCTCCAGCCGATCCGACTACTGGGAACGATGTGCGTCCCTTGGCCAATTTTCCAACCAAACGCCAAAGCCCCTTTACGCAATATAGGTGAGGGCAGGGACATGGACCGCTCATCGCCATGGCTTGGGCGATCACTCTATTTTCTCAACCCCCTCGGATCTCATTTTCGGGCGACCTGACGTCACATGGATCTCCATGCTTTTTCGAAGGTCAGTGCAATGGGTGCCCGAATCCAAGCGGGGTGGCTCACCTCCTCTCAATTTTCTCATCTTTCAGGATCTCCTCGGGATAACCGATTTCACATGGAGCCCCATGCTTTTTCGAAGGTCAGTGCAATGGTTACCCCGTATCCTGGCAAGATGGCTCACCTCTAATTTTATCTCTAGGAGTGGCCTTTGCCTTTTCTTTTCACCATATCAACCCCTCATGCCTTTTTCTCGGGAGTAGGGATTGTTTTCACTCTAAGCTCACTTTAGGCTCACCTTTTGCCCCATGTCCTGCTAAGATTAGTTCAATTTCCGGGCCTCGCAATTCTTATCTTTCTAAAACTCAAAGGATTCACACTCCCACTTCGAGAGATCCTTGACTGAGGTCCAAATAAAATACAAGGTGAAGAACATGCAAGCACACATAAAAAATTTTCAATTTGGGTCAACATTGTGCAAGTTGGTGCAAAGTGGAACTTCCAAAGCATATTTAGAACATTCAATTTTGGCACAAGGTTAGGAGCCCTCCTAGATAGTATTGGCAATAACACACCCTTTAGTTCCTATACCTTATCATTCAATCAATCAACTGTTTCAAGACGCATACATCCTTTCCACACTTAAGAGTAAACATCGTCCTCAATGTTTCCATAAGGAATGGAGGAAATAGGATATATGTTCGAAGGGTTCTACACATGCCCCTTTTCCACACTTAAAAGTATGAACTGGGCTAAAGCAATTCTAATAATCAGATCACATCCGACACAACAATCTTATGCAACTCTTCATGTGTGATGTAAGAAAATAAAGCAATCAAATCAATCAGGGCATCTAAAAGGGATAAAAGAAATACTTACAATGTTTATCCCTATCAAAATTTGTGCAATCAATGCTTGCCCTTCAAAACATGGTTAGAGTAAATGTAAAGAGATATATAAATGAAGAATTGAAATTATACCTTTCAAGATTGGTTTTTCTTTGGTGGTGGTGGAGTGGTCTCTTCTTCTTCTTATTTGTGGGTTGCCTCCCATGAGCGCCACGTTTAACGTCTTTGGCTAGACGAAACGTGCAAATCATAACAAAAATATAAACAAAAATAGAAACAAAGGGATTGTCCATAATCATAGTTTGGAATTATCAACACAAATCATCATTGTTTTTCTCTTTTTCTCTGGAGCCTCCTTTCTTCACGTTCTCTTGAGGTCCTTGATCTCCCTTGCAATCTCTTCCAATTTTTGCATCTGCTCCATGTGCAATTGATATTGGAAGTTCTGGAGGGATCTCAAATCGGTAACTGGGGTAAACCAATTTGGTATGTTGAAGCTTGCATTGTTGGAAGTTTGCTCCTCGGGTTGGGGTGGAGGTACGGACGGTCCAGGCTCACGGGACGGTGGAGAGTACATTGAAGAGTCCAAAGGCGAGTACAACTCATTTGAAGATGGGGAAAGGAATGACATCGGCGAGGGTGTAAACCCTGGGGATGTCATTGGCGTGTCGGAGTGATCTCCCGCCATCTCATGATCTTCCCTCGTTCGCGCCAAGTATCTCAAGTTAAGTTTTGCGACGTCCTCGGGAGATAGAGGAACAATGTGTGCTCCTTGCAGCCTTTGTTCAAACCAATGCATTTTCATTTGGTGACCCAGAGAGACACACAGTCTCGTCACCAATGGACCTATAAAGATTGCTCTCGTCGATTCTTGCTGTTGTGCAACGAGCAAGTTCTTGCAATTTGAGCTCATGTTCACCGAATGGCCTGTGTCCATACTCCATAGCATGAATAGTTCTACCTTGGAGACTCGGTCATAAGTCTCCGGTCTGCCTTCCCATGAGTGTGCAATTACCTTCCATAAAACTTTTAGATCTTCCCTTATAATTTGAAAAACTCTTACTCTCGACCCAACCCATTCAACTCCCGGCCTTGCGATCATTGACCAATACTTTCTTGGGGTGTCTCGATCTCCAAAATCATGTCTTAGCCTTCGATACCAGTGCTTTGACTGGTCATCTTCCTCGTAGAATCCTAAGAGAGCGCCCAAGCGATTGGCCGAAATGTGATAATCCTGGTTGAAAAACCGGAATTTGATAGTCGGGCTGTAGAGATCTCCGGTCACTCCTTCAACATTTAGGCTTGCAATAAACTCATGGACCAAGGGAATGAAAGTATCATGCCTCCAGCTCAACAAATTGTTCCAATAAGGCTCGGCGATTAACTTCTCCAGTCCATACTTACATTCAAAATCCTTCAGCACTGTCAAGTCGACATATTTCCATTGTACAATCGGGAAATTCAACAGTTGCCTATACCGACCCAGCATGGTTGGTGTCATCATTAGGATTTGATTTCGAGTGGATACTTCAATATAGGTAGTTTGTGCGTTCCTAGCACTGATCTCTTCTGCTGGAGCCTTTCCTCTTTGGAGCCTTGGAACGATTTGTTGTGCAAGGTCATGTGGAGAAGACATTTTTCCTATAACATGGGCAATCAAAGCAACACACAAGGAAAAACACTTTCCAATTTAAACATTGAATGTGAACAACATTGCACATTTTAAAGAAAAGATCATAAGAACCCATAACATGCAATCATCATTTCGATATTTATCAACAATTCCATCATATACATGCAAGGATTAGCTCATTCTACTCCATACTCATTTCATAGTCAAAAGGTCAACATATGGTCAACTTCATCTTCTTCCTCTAGACTAGCTTGAGGTTGAAAAATGGAGAAAATATGAAAGTTAAAATTAGACCAAATAACAAGTAGGATATAACAATGTAGTGTCTAGAGAGTAGGAAAGTTGCAAACTTTACCCACCATGCTCACTATATCAACAAGGATCTCATCATGACAAGAGAATACCCAAATTAAGCAATTTCAAGATCTAGTCACAAAGAGATAGTAAAACATGGAATTTCTAGTGTATAGAAGCAATGTAGGTCTAGTATAAGTCTACTAAGTCATCCCATAACAATATATCTCAAGAAAAATCTCAAACAAGAAAAACCCATGGAGATATGCTTTAAAGAGAATAAGTTCTTCATCAAACAAGTAAATAGCAAAAGAGAATGTGTTCTTACCTTGGAAATGACTTAGGAACCTCAAGAAAAGTTGAGAAACTTGGAAGGAAATGCTTAAGAGCTGTGTATTTTCAGCTTGAGGGAGTTTTTGCTCGTGGTGGTGAAGAAATGAAGCAAGGAAAGGGTTTTAAACCACTTCGCGCGAACAGTCCGCGAAAGTCTGGTGCCCGTCCACGCACGTCACCACGCGTGGTGGTGGGCGTGGGAGCTTACTGGTTTCTTCCCACGCCTGCTCACACGCGTGTGAGTGGCATTGCAGCTTACTGGAATTGTTCCACGCCTACTTACACGCGTGGTAGCAGGCGTGGAAGGCGTGATGTGCGAAATTTTACCTTGGTTTCCCTTCCTTCTTTTGCTAATGACGATGTTTGTCGATCGATTGCGGGCAATTCATAACTCTCGGGTAGATGATCTGTACTTGTTAGCTCAACCGAGGTTATAGAGACATTATTGAAATAACTAAAAAAGAAAAGTATGCTACGAATAAATAAGAAAGATTCAAAGAGATAAAAGATAACATTGGGACTGCCTCTCAAGTGCGCCATGGTTTTACGTCTCCTGGCGAGACGTAGTGTGGCCTATCCTTCAAGGCACACTGATTTAGGGACCTTACCAAGCGTCCCGTGAACTTTTGCTTCAAGGTATGCCCCAAGATGTGGGACATCCTTGAATTCCCACTTAAATAAAGGAAGAATAATATGCATGATTGGGAGAATTTTAGACTCAAAGACCCTCCTTAGCTCTTCTAGGATGGTGTCTACTTCCTTTTCTTTTTCCTCTCATTCTCCCCTAAAGATCTTCTCATTTGTTTCAAACCATATCTCCTCACTCCCTTCCTCAATTTCGAGTGTGGTCAACTCTCTCCACTCAACTTTTTCCATAAGATCGAACGTGAAAGACCTATTATTTCCCACCATCTCTTCCTCACACTCCTTTTCTTCATCTCTCCATTCTATTTGATTAGAAAAATCACTCACACTCTCACACGAATAGAATGAAGCATCATCCCCTTCACTCACCAACTCACTCTCACCCAAGACAAAGGATTCATCTTCCGAAAAGTTAAAGCAATCATAAGCAGTAACAATCAAGATAGAATCCTTACACTCATTAATCAATATATCAAAAATTTTTATGGAGTCATCCTCCCGAAATTTAAAGCAATCATAATCACATATGATGGAAGTATTAATGCGAAGGGAGTCATCCACACAAGTGTGAAGGGTGTTTTCAATAAGAACACAAGGATTTTCAAGCACATTAGCACAAGAAAGATTAGGAATTTTACCACATTTTGGCTCTTCGTCTTCCCACACTACTTCGATGTCCTCATCCTCACTCTCCATCTCTATCTCCTTTTGATTTTCCAATTCTAAGATTGGAATTTCTTCAAGCACCGGGGCATAACAACCCTCTATTCCTTCAAAACTCCCCTCTCCCCTAGCATTTTCTTCTTCAACCTCTTGAACAATCCTTGGATGGGCTTCCAAAGTGGGGATGTCATCTATGATGGTGGAGTTGGCTCGTGACCCATTGATTTTCATGAGCTCCTCCATCATGGACAGCATCTTCGTCTCAACTTCTTCTAATGGAAGTCCTTCCTCCCGGAGTGTAGCGAGATAGTCTTTTAGTTCGCCCTTGATTTCGGCTTTCAGTTTAGCCGTATCCTCCTTGGCCATCCTCGCAAATGTTTCTATTTTTGCTTTTAGAATTTCAATTTCGTTCGTGGCCGGTGGGATAGAACTATAAGGATTGGTATGGGTATCATATGGGAAAGAGTATGGTGTTTCATAGGAATAGGTAGTATTGTTTTCTTTGTGGATTTGTGACGGAGTTGGGTAGTAGGTGTTTAGTTGGGAATTGGGGAATGAATTTGACTCGGGAGTATAGCCTGGGTCAAGTTGTTGCATCATTTGCACAAGCTTACTCTCTATGTTTTGGGATATGTCCTTAGAGCTTAATGAGTCAATTTCTTCAAAATTGGGTGATTGTGAAGGATAAGTTTCTTGGAAAGGTGGAGGTGGTGTTTCATATGGATGTGGGCGATGATCGGGTGTATGGATTGGATAGTGATATGGATGTGGTAAATGATATGTTGGTGGAATTGGGTAATGGTATGGAGGTGGGTAGTGGTATGTTGGTGGAGGGTAAATATAGGTGGAATGGGGGTAATAGGGATATGGTTGGGGTTGAGGATTTGTATAGGATTGTCCTCCATGGTGTGGGTAACCATGGGGATGCATATAAGCACACATTGGCAAGCTTAAGTTGATTTGATAGAGAAAATTTCCTGCACAATAGCTTAGCCAACAACAAATATTTTTGCAACTAAAAGTAGTTGTAAGTGAGTAGCAAGATATTCAAAGATAGTATACTCACTTTCTTAATGAAATAAACAAAATTAAAAATAAAACAAACAAAAAGAAAGAAAGCAATTCAAGAACTCTTAAAATTCTACTTCAAAGATGTCAACACAATTCAAGAACGGTTTGTCATCCCCGGCAACGGCGCCATTTTGATGTTGTGGGTTTAGTGTGAGGTGTGAATGTCAAGTGTGAAGGCGGTAAAACGAAGAGTCAAGACTCCCCGAGTGTCGTGTTCTCTCAAGGATGGCGAATGGGAACCGAATTAGTGTGTTGGCATTTAAGAAGTTGAAGGACAAGAGTTACGGGAATGGCTAGGGGTAGGTTTCATTTGTAGAAAGGTGGAAAGGTTGATAGGGGTTGTGTAAAATAAATGGAAAGGCGGAGATTGGGGCTTTAGGCTTCTCTATGTGGTTTTCCTTT
>NC_044931.1:13596981-13597495 GCF_003576645.1 Ipomoea triloba | reverse complement strand
GTTATGTTCCACCAGGTAAGAATATTGTCATAAAACTTTACCACTAGTTTCCATAACTAACTAGCTTAAGAGAAAAAGTCATATTCATATATTATATCTTATGTTGAAGAAGTTCTTTTCCAAGAATTAAAATGATCTATTAATTTTTATTTTTTCATTTGCTTTGTTTGTTTTCACAAATAAATTGGATTTAGAGTACGGGATAGGAGCAAAGGCATCAACTTTTGGAGATGTGTATAGCTTTGGAATCCTTTTGTTGGAAATGTTCACAGCTAAAAGACCCACAGATGCTCTATTCATGAATGGTGAATGTGCGAGTCTCTATGAGTATGTTGAGGCAGCATTATCTGAGAAAGTGATGAAAATTGTTGACCCATTACTTCTAGCATGCCAAGAAAGCAAACTTGGAATAAGACAAAATGAAAAGTTGGAGAATGATGACAATTTGGTGGAAATTGAAGAGAGCAAGGTGCATAACTTCTTCCTCTCCATTTTTAAAATTGGACTCACTTGT
>NC_044931.1:13593118-13595981 GCF_003576645.1 Ipomoea triloba | reverse complement strand
TAATTAGTTTGCAGTTTTCCCTAATGGGCTAATGGCTATTCTGTTTTGCACGTTTGCAATTAATTTATTAATTCCAATTAGTGATTACATATATGCTTAATGCTTTTGCAGATTCGTATTTGCTAGACTGCTATTCTGCTTAGGGGTGTGCAGAAACCGAATCATCCGAAAAACTCGATCGGTCCGCAAACCGAATTGGCCCAACCGAAGTCGACCGAACCCGAGATTCTTTGGACTGAACCGACGATCAAACGGCGTCGGTTAATAGGGGTTCGGGTGGGTGGAATAAATTCCCAACCGACCTGCCCGAAAATCCGATTAAAGCTTAGGGTTGCGTATGTGTGTAAGGGTGCGACGTCGTTTGGTCATAGTGTATATATATATAGGGTTCCTCACTTCTTCTCCCTTCTCCTTCGCGATTCTGATTTCTCTCTTCTCTGATCTCTGGACTCTGGTCTAGTGGTCTCTTCCTTCTCCCTTCGCGAATCGCGATTGGGATTCACTGATTTGTTCATTTGTCTAAGACTTTGGATTCTGAGTTCTCTCTATTCTAGAGTCTAGAGTCTAGTCTGTTCTCGACTTTTCGTTTGTTCTCCGGTGGTAGTCTGGTGGAAGCCGTGCTGGTGGCTGGTGGCTGGTGGCTGGTGTAGTGGTGTTGTGGGTTGTGGCTTGTGGTGGACTGGTGGTGTAGTCAACTGTCAACTTCCACTGGTGATATTTGTACAAAGAAGCCCTTGTTCGATCTCCAGGGTATTGTGAGAAACGAAGTAAATCGTTGAACCCTAGTTCTTTAAATTTGATTTATTAAATTTATATGCATATTCTGGTGGAAGCACTGACTTTTGATTGCAAACCCTAGTTCAATTTGTATGCTTATTATGCGAATTTGTGATATGTTCTGTCATAGTATGATATTCTAGATTTCTGGTGGAAGCACTGACTTTTGATTGCAAACCCTAGTTCAATTTGTATGCTTATTTTGCGAATTTGTGATATGTTTTGTCATAGTATGCTATTCTGGATTTCTGGTGGAAGCACTGACTTTTGATTGAAACCCCTAGTTCTTTAAATTTGATTTATTAAATTTATATGCATATTATTTTTCAAAAAAAAATTATATGTATATTTGTATACATAGTGGTACGGCCGCACTGAGTGGTGTATATTTGTATACATAGTGGTACGGCCGCACTGACCGCACGTTAAGGGCGGCCATACCTGATTATGACCCTATATATATATATTATTTTGGTACATAGACTTATTCCCCACCAACAGGTTATTCTTGAGAACTCAAAAATATCATATTTTGTAATGTCTAATTTGCCTTTAGCTATTTTTATTATATATTAAAAAATTTCATCAATTATTATTATTATTATTATTATTATTATTATTATTATTATTATTATTATTATTATTTTACTCATGTTCACACATATATCATTCAAAATTAAGGATAATTATGTTTTTTTTAAACGTTTATTCCATTTCTATTTCTTAAACCAACCAAATATTTAATACAATTCCTAAAGTTTATTCTCTTACTATTCATTGTGTCGATGTTGTATTCCATGTGAAATATAATTCCTATATATAAGGTAATAGTAATTAATAATATTAATATATAGTGATATATGGATATACTACATAATTAAATTACTATATGTTCCTTGGTGTGTTGGATAGGAATGAGAAAGACTAAATACGTTCTCTCCTTATAAAGGAAGACAACTTTGCTTGCTTCCTCAACTAATGAATAGAAGAAGAGTCCTCGTCAACAGAGATAGGCAGTCAAGTGCTAGAACTTCTTTATTGAACTCGGTCAACATGTTAAGGGCCCCGGTCTTCATCCAACCAGGGGTGTTTGTCCGCGTCAGGATAAGGGTCACTGTCCTCATCCGACTAGGGGTGTTTGTCCGCGTCAGGATAAGGGTCACCGTCCTCATCCGACCAGGGGTCCTTGTCATTTTCACAGTAAGTATCGCTGTTCGTGTCTTACCAAGAATTATTATACCAATCACATTTTAAGTGCTCAAGAATGTTTTCAATTCTCAAAGCGTGCAAGTAGCGTGCTTCCTCAACATTTTGAATCACTTTAAATGTTTCTTGCATTAAATAAAACGCTCGTAATTGTTTATCCAATCCATTATTTAATGGAAAAGGAGTAAAATGATTAACAATAATTTGTACTTATTGCTCGCGAATATGTAAAATCTTTAATTTCATTACGGGACCGAAAGGGCACTTACGGTCCAACGTTCTATTTAATATTTTGTCGTCTTCATTGCTAAATTTACACTTGATTACCTAGTTCTCGCTGGCCTTGGTTCAGAAACCATCAAGGCATCAATTGCAAAATATAAATATTTGATACTAATTTATCAAATTTTAAATATAATTGCTATGCATAATTGTAACAAAACACAAATGTTTAAGGTTTTTTTTTTTTTTAGACTAAGTTTCAAAGACTTATTAGATATAATTGTTGAAAAGGCATAAATGTTTAAGATTTTTCTATAAGTGAGCCTAATATATAAACAACACATTTTGTCCCTAATCGGGAATGAAATAAAATTTTCATGAATAGACCAATAATACACCTATACCTTTTGTCTGGTAAGTCATTTTAATTTGAGAATGACCTATAGCTTTGCAAGAGTATATCTATTTCGAAGAAGGGAGAAAGGGGGAGGGGGCTATCAATAGTATATTTTTGTAATGCCTAATTTACCTTTTGAATATTTTGGTTATAGATTAAAAATTTGTTGTTGTTGTTATTGTTGTTTTACAAATGCTCAGTGATATAACATTTAGGCACACTTGTGTGAGACCGTCTCACGGATCCTTATTCGTGAGACGG
>NC_044931.1:13591213-13592118 GCF_003576645.1 Ipomoea triloba | reverse complement strand
TGGTCCACACAGCTGTGTGGACCATGGCCATGCAATAATTTGCCCTACGAATGGGAATAGACCGAGGCGAACGAGCTTTAAAAAATTTAGCTTGGGCCTGTTATGAAAATCTAAGGTCTGGGCATAGGCCTAAGCTGTATGTAGACTTTTTGTTAGGTTCAAGCCTGAGCCTATAATTGGCTTAGCCATACTAATTAATATGTAGGCCATTAAAAAGGATTCAAAGTAAGTCTTGCTTTGAGCCTATTTAAAGCTTACATGTTAAGTCTTTTTAAAAACTTTAATAAGTATTTCTAAATAATTTAAGAAATATACCTAATACAAAACTAATACATAACTATATAAGTATATCACCACACTGAAAACATAATAGCATTAAGACATAACATAAAATAAAACAAGTCACGACTTCATGCTTGTTAACTTGTTTAGAAATTAAATACATTCAATTTTATTATTGTTTGTCATCTATATAATTTCATAAATAATTAACAATCAACTCACATAAATAAGTCACGACACATCATTAAATATTATAACAGTAACAACAATTAATAATCAATTAAACAATAAAAATATTTATAGTAGGATTAACGACAATGTTTATAGTTGAATCAAAATTTATATTGAGTTTTGGAGATGGAGGGTTAGAGTTTGGTAATTATATATACTTTGGGTTAATGGGTTATATTAGGTATATAATAGAATATATACTAAATATTTATATATATATATGAGAGTTCATGTGCGGCCTGCTTCTTATATGCGGCTATTAAAACGCACCACACCATGTACTAAAATGCACCAGTTCAATTCATGTAATATAGATACTAAAATTATCATAACACCCTCCACTTAATATACACGAACTGCAATTTCCTAAACACTAAGATTATATTACCACC
>NC_044931.1:13587990-13590213 GCF_003576645.1 Ipomoea triloba | reverse complement strand
GGTCAACCGTGCATCCCTGAAAAGGGAGTTTGAGAAATAAGTCATAAGGTTGATGTTTTGGTTAGGCCGGAGTCCTAACAATGGAGTCGGCACTCGATCAGCCGTGCCTCCCTGAAAAGAGAGTGCGAGAAAGAGGTCATNCCGTGCCTCCCTCAAAAGGGAGTGCGAGAAACTAGTCATAAGGTTGGTGTTTTGGTTAGGCCGGAGTCCTGAAAATGGTGTCGGCACTCGGTCAACCAT
This sequence comes from Ipomoea triloba, assembly GCF_003576645.1. Taxonomy (NCBI): domain Eukaryota; kingdom Viridiplantae; phylum Streptophyta; class Magnoliopsida; order Solanales; family Convolvulaceae; genus Ipomoea; species Ipomoea triloba. The sequence continues at coordinate 13,589,973 of NC_044931.1, read as the reverse complement.
ACCTCCCTGAAAAGGGAGAGCGAGAAAGAAGTCATAAGGTTGGTGTTTTGGTTAGGCCGGAGTCCTGAAAATGGAGTCGGCACTCGGTCAACCGTGCCTCCCTGAAAAGGGAGTGTGAGAAAGAAGTCATAAGGTTGGTGTTTTGGTTAGGGGAGTGTGAGAAAGAAGTCATAAGGTTGGTGTTTTGGTTAGGCCAGTGTGAGAAAGAAGTCATAAGGTTGGTGTTTTGGTTAGGCCGGACTCCAGAAAATGGAGTTGGCACTCGGTCAACCGTGCCTCCCTGAAAAGGTAGGGTGAGAAAGAAGTCATAAGGTTGGTGTTTTGGTTAGGCCGGAGTCCTGAAAATGGAGTTTGCACTCGGTCAACCGTGCCTCCCTGAAAAGGGAGGGTGAGAAAGAAGTCATAAGGGTGGGGTTTTGGTTAGGCCGGAGTCCTGAAAATGGAGTCGGCACTCGGTCAACCGTGCATCCCTGAAAAGGGAGTTTGAGAAAGAAGTCATAAGGTTGATGTTTTGGTTAGGCCGGAGTCCTAACAATGGAGTCGGCACCCGATCAGCCGTGCCTCCCTGAAAAGAGAGTGCGAGAAAGAGGTCATAATTTTGGTGTTTTGGTTAGGCGTAGTCCTGAAAATGGAGTCGGCACTAGGTCAACCGTGCCTCCCTAAAAAGGGACTGTGAGAAAGAAGTCATAAGGTTGGTGTTTTGGTTAGGCGGAGTCCTGAAAATGGAGTCGGCACTCGGTCAACCACGCCTCCCTGAAAAGGGAGTGCGAGAAAGAAGTCATAAGGTTGGTGTTTTGGTTAGGCCGGAGACCTAACAATGGAGTCGGCACTCGATCAGCCGTGCCTCCCTGAAAAGGGAGTTTGAGAAAGAAGTCATAAGGGTGGGGTTTTGGTTAGGCCGGAGTCCTGAAAATGGAGTTTGCACTCGGTCAACCGTGCATCCCTGAAAAGGGAGTTTGAGAAAGAAGTCATAAGGTTGGTGTTTTGGTTAGGCCGGAGTCCTAACAATGGAGTCGGCACTCGATCAGCCATGCCTCCCTGAAAAGAGAGTGCGAGAAAGAGGTCATAAGTTTGGTGTTTTGGTTAGGCGGTGTCCTGAAAATGGAGTCGGCACTCGGTCAACCGTGCCTCCCTCAAAAGGGAGTGCGAGAAACTAGTCATAAGGTTGGTGTTTTGGTTAGGCCGGAGTCCTAACAATGGAGTCGGCACTCGATCAGCCATGCCTCCCTGAAAAGAGAGTGCGAGAAAGAGGCCATAAGTTTGGTGTTTTGGTTAGGCGGTGTCCTGAAAATGGAGTCGGCACTCGGTCAACCGTGCCTCCCTCAAAAGGGAGTGCGAGAAACTAGTCATAAGGTTGGTGTTTTGGTTAGGCCGGAGTCCTGAAAATGGAGTCGACACTCGCTCAACCGTGNTGTCGGCACTCGGTCAACCGTGCCTCCCTGAAAAGGGAGTGCGAGAAAGAAGTCATAAGGTTGGTGTTTTGGTTAGGCCGGAGTCCTGAAAATGTAGTTTGCACTCGGTCAACCGTGCATCCCTGAAAAGGGAGTTTGAGAAAGAAGTCATAAGGTTGATGTTTTGGTTAGGCCGGAGTCCTAACAATGGAGTCGGCACTCGGTCAACCACGCCTCCCTGAAAAGGGACTGCGAGAAAGAAGTCATAAGGGTGGTATTTTGGTTAGGCCGGAGTCTTGAAAATGGTGTCGGCACTCGGTCAACCACGCCTCCCTGAAAAGGGACTGCGAGAAAGAAGTCATAAGGGTGGTATTTTGGTTAGGCCGGAGTCCTGAAAATAGAGTCAGCACTCGGTCAACCGTGCCTCCCTAAAAAGGGACTGTGAGAAAGAAGTCATAAGGTTGGTGTTTTGGTTAGGCCGGAGTCCTGAAAATGGAGTCAGCACTCGGTCAACCGTGCCTCCCTAAAAAGGGACTGTGAGAAAGAAGTCATAAGGTTGGTGTTTTGGTTAGGCCGGACTCCAGAAAATGGA
>NC_044931.1:13586320-13586990 GCF_003576645.1 Ipomoea triloba | reverse complement strand
CCTTAAGAGCTTTTATACTTCAAGAACTAACTTGAAACTGTCGTTTGGTGAAGATGCCGCCTAGACGAAATATACCTGTCGGTCAGGGCGACGAGATGTCGGCAATGGACCGCATGGCTCTCGCAATGGAACAAATGGCTGGATTTATGATGGCTCAACAAGTCCAGAATCAAAATAACAGACAGCCGCGAGTTGATTTTGCAAAAGCCATAGCAAGTAGGCAGCCACCATATTATGCGGGTGAAAAAGACCCGGTAATCTTGGAAGAATGGATTAAGACGTTTGACAAGCTGCTCAATGCAGTCAACTGTCCTGCAGATCAGCGAGTATCTTCCGCCGTGTATTACCTGACAAAAGCAGCAGACAACTGGTGGTCAACAGCTGGGCCCGACTTCCTGCAAAACCCAGACTTTGGCTGGGAGGAATTCAAGGAGGAATTGAGGGGACAATTCTACACAGAAAGGATCAAGGGAATCAAGTGCGAAGAATTCTTACGACTGAAGCAGAAGGGAGAAACTGTTCAGGTCTANATGCGGGTGAAAAAGACCCGGTAATCTTGGAAGAATGGATTAAGACGTTTGACAAGCTGCTCAATGCAGTCAACTGTCCTGCAGATCAGCGAGTATCTTCCGCCGTGTATTACCTGACAAAAGCAGCAGACAACTGGTGG
>NC_044931.1:13584690-13585320 GCF_003576645.1 Ipomoea triloba | reverse complement strand
TCCGCAAGTTTGAGAATGGTATGGCGTAGAAAGTCGGTGATGAATGCCATACTTGAGAAGAATCTTTTCCAAGAGTTTGTTACAAAAATGCTTGCCACTGTCAGTGATGAAGGCTCTTGGCATTCCAAACCTGGAAAAAATGTTCTTCTTAACAAATTTCAACACTGTCTTTGAATCATTCCTTGGGGTTGCAACAGCTTCCACCCATTTAGACACATAATCCACAGCTACAAGGATATACTCATTCCCAAATGACCTTGGAAATGGACCCATGAAGTCCATTCCCCATACATCAAAGAGTTCTACTTCGAGTATACCTTTCTGAGGCATTTCATGTTTCCTATTGATAGTGCCAGTCCTTTGACAATTGTTGCACTTGCTCACAAATTCCCTTGCAGTAGCAAACAAGCTAGGCCAAAATAGTCCAGATTGTAGGACTTTTAGAGCTGTGCGATCGGCACTCATGTGTCCACCATAAGGAGAGGAATGGCAATGGCTCAAGACACTTATGAATTCCTCTTCTGGTATGCATATTCTTATAATCCCATCTGCACATCTTTTGAACAACAGTGGCTCATCCCAAAAGTAATCTTTCACATCATGCAAAAACCTTTTCCTTTTGTTGAAATT
>NC_044931.1:13583118-13583690 GCF_003576645.1 Ipomoea triloba | reverse complement strand
TAATGAGTTCCAATAAAATCACTCCAAGGCTGAAAACATCTGATTTTACAGAGAAGTTTCCATCAACGGCATACTCGGGTGACATGTAACCACTGCATCAAACATTCGCTTCAATAAAGTTACTAATTGATTAGCACAGTGCTTTATTGTTTTGATGCTGATAAACTTACTATGTCCCTATAACTCGCTTCGTTTTTGCTAGGCCATCATCTTCTTCTACAATTCTAGCAAGGCCAAAGTCAGAAATCTTGGGGTTCAATTCAGCATCCAGTAATATGTTGCTCATCTTCAGATCTCTATGTATAATTTTCAATCTGGAGTCTTGGTGAAGATAAAGGAGTCCACGTGATATTCCCGTCGCAATTACAAAGCGTGTTTGCCATGTAAGTATTCTTTTTCTGCTCTCATCTGCATATGTATTATTGTTGATTTGGTTCAGTTTGAGAAATTTAGTAGCTATAAGCAAAGTATAATAATAATTCATTTAAAAAATATATGGAGCATCTATTTTGTCACACTGTTGGTCTTTCAAATTTAGGAGTCAAGAATATCAAACCAAATATGAAGTAATC
>NC_044931.1:13581362-13582118 GCF_003576645.1 Ipomoea triloba | reverse complement strand
ACACATAAATACATAATTGTCCTTCCTCTTAGCATATGTATCCCTATCATATCATTACTATACTACTAAGACATAATCTTCTCATCACATAGATCTTCATGTTCACAAGTTAACAACAAATCATAACCTAGCTATCAATTATCTAGTTTCAAACAACCTCAACCAATTAAAGGGATTCCTTACCTCAATCGGGTTACTAATCTCGTAGAAGACTCTTGGAGTTGATTTTCCCCAATTTCACCTTAAAACCCTAAAATTCCACCAACATCATAACACATAATTTTGAGAAAATCTTAACTTAGATTCATGTTCTAGGAGGGAAAATAAAGCTATTTACTGAATAAAATTGAAGTTTTACCGAATATTTGGAGATCTATGAAGAATTGCTAGCTATGGAGTCTTGAAGCTTGAAGAAGAGGATGAAGATCTCACCCTACTCTCCCTCTCTCTATTTCGGCCAAAATGAAGGGAAAGGGAAAAAAAATTGGCTTTATGATCTTAATCCACTTGGTTGACTAGTCCACCCCAACATGTGGTATATAATTGTGACAAGTGTCACCTCCCTATGGTTTGATCTTGGAAAATATCTTAGCTTAGACTGATCGGGATTAAAACAGATGAATTCTCGGTAGAAACTAATTTAATTCAAATAATTTGCAAGACCAAAAATTTACTCCAGTCTAAAACTCAAAATTGGGCTAGGTTCGGTACACCGCGAAATTTCGCGATGTACGATCAAAAATAAATTTTTGCTGC
>NC_044931.1:13579571-13580362 GCF_003576645.1 Ipomoea triloba | reverse complement strand
GGATGCGTTTTCGGGGTGTATTGTGTGTTGGTTTATTTAGTGCTGTCAGTTTTGTATTAGGGGTTTATGTGGTTCGTGTGGTGTGGGTATTTGGTTAACTCGGATTAAGCTATTATTGATATGTGGTATAGGTGTGTGCAGTATGTAGCATGGGTGTGTGCGTTGGTAGTATTCCCGATTTGTGGTATATATTATGGTGTATGGGTGCGTTATTTTTGTTTTTGATGTTGGTTGAATTTGCTTAAGTCATGTGTAGTCTGTAACATTTTTGTGTGTGTTTATGATATTCAGGTTCTGTGATATATATATATTCAAAAGTTGGGGTTTTTGCATTTGGTTTTCTAGGTGATTTGTAGGTATAGTGGTTTATTTTTTTATTTTTATTTTTTGTTCGTTTAGGGTGTTAGTGTTTTCCAATTGTAGGAGGAGTGCTAAATTGTCTTTTATTCTGCACGTTGCATCGTTTTCTCCAGGTTTTATGTCTATACAGCTAGCAATTCCATAAAATGAACTGCTATTTGACTTTTAGAGGTTCAATATCCGGATAGGAGATTTAAATATCTAGAACACGAGAGGATTAATGGCAGGGTTTCATGGAAAGCGTTTAGGTGAATTTGAATTGTTAAGTTACATGAACAGTTCCCGTTTCTTAATTTCTTTGTTTCTATGTTTATTTATTATGTCCCAGAGGTTGTTTTTTTTTTTCTCTCCAATCTTGTCTTTTGCATGGATGTGTGTTGGTGTGTGCTTGGCAGATTTTGAACTTGGCGTTCGCATATTTAGTGCTAAGA
>NC_044931.1:13577648-13578571 GCF_003576645.1 Ipomoea triloba | reverse complement strand
TGGGAATGGTCATCGCGCACTTGTTCCAAAACCAAGAGAAACCCAAGGTTAAGGGCCTATTCTTGGGCCCTTACCTTACCAGAATTCTGCGCAACACCCAAAGGGTGCGCCTAACTCAGCCCAGTCGCGAAGGTGTACAAAAGATTACAGTGGAACTCATGGCTTCAATGTATCAACAAATACCACAAGCAAAGAGAGCTCGTGTTGAGCAAGGGCATCGTGGCCGAGCTGCTCCAGCGGAAGGAGAGAATGAAGATGAGCCCGTTGAGGACGCCCCTGCTAATGAGCCAATGAGGCTTAATTTTGAGCAACAAGTGTTGGCCCAACTGGGCGCTATGCAGCTCTAGATGGGGCAGATTTCCCAGTAGGTGGGGCTAGTACAGACTGAGTAGCACCTCATCAATACTGGGGTGCAAACCCTGAACACGAGGGTCGATCATTTGGAGGGAGCAGTGGCTCGCATTGAGGATTATCAAGCCTGGCACCGCAGCCAGTTTCCACCACCAGGGCCCCCCTACTGCCCCTATGACCCTTCTGCTGGACCCAGTCATTGATGCTTGCGAGGGTGTTGTTGCCCCTCCTAGAAACAAGAATTCTAAACTCTACCTTTTTACATTTCTGCACTTTTATTTTGTTCTGCTTAAATCTTTGCACTTTCAGTTTCTTTAGTTTACTTGCAATTGAACTCTTTCAATTCCAGTTATCTTTTAGTTTGATGTTCTAACTGTCTTAGTGGCTCCCCCAATGTGTTTATTTTTGGCCCATCCAGGACGATGGTTGGTTCTAGTGAGGGGGGGACCATTTTGTGGGTTGAATCTTGGGTTGTATATATAAATTTTTGCTTAATTTTGCTTGGATGATTCTTTGTGCATATTTCTTGGGTAATTGCTTTCCTTGCATGAACTTATGAACACTTCCTTATT
>NC_044931.1:13575130-13576648 GCF_003576645.1 Ipomoea triloba | reverse complement strand
TATAAGTCAGAGAATTTAATTGGAGTGAAATACTTTGATCCGAGTGTGCTAAGGGAATTTGGGTTTGAAGACATGGTAAATCGGTTGCTAAGACAGCGGCAATGGAGCAAAGTATTCGAATGGAGAGGACCGACATATACGCAATGGAGCAAAGTATTCGAATGGAGAGGACCGACATATACTCCGGTTATCTATGAGTTTCTTGCTTGAGATGTGTCCCACTAAAACATTAGATTCCCTATGCGTGGAGTTCAAACGTCCCACTAAAACATTAGATTCCCTATGCGTGGAGTTCAAACTTACATTTCCTTATTTTTCATGCACTTTACCGCTTTTTTTACTTACATTTCCTTATTTTTCATGCACTTTACCGCTTTTTTTAGGAAATGGGAAGAATCTAAGATGCACTTTACCGCTTTTTTTAGGAAATGGGAAGAATCTAAGAGCAAGCCTTGAAAAGGAATTATGAGGAAGAAGCACAAGCAGAACAATGGCAAGAGAAGAACCACCACCTCCACCACCACAAGTTGAACCTAATGCAAGAGGAACAAGGGTCCTCCGAGGCTTAACTCATGAACAATTGGCGCTTGTGGACGTGTATAAGTTAGAGAATTTAATTGGAATAAAATACTTTGATCCGAGTGTGCTAAGGGAATTTGGGTTTGAAGACATGGTAAATCGGTTGCTAAGACAACCGCAATGGAACATAGTATTCGAATGGAGAGGACCGACATATACTCCGGTTACCTATGAGTTTCTTGCTTGAGATGTGTTCCACTAAAACATTAGGTTCCCTATGCGTGGAGTACAGACTTACATTTCCTTATTTTTCATGCACTTTACTGCTTTTTTTAGGAAATGGGAAGAACCTAAGAGCAAGCCTTGAAAAGCAATTTTGAGGAAGAAGCACAAGCAGAACAATGGCAAGAGGAGAACCACAACCTCCACCAACACAAGTTGAACCTAATGCAAGAGGAACAAGGGTCCTCCGAAGCTTAACTCATGAACAATTGGCGCTTGTGGACGTGTATAAGTTAGAGAATTTAATTGGAGTAAAATACTTTGATCCGAGTGTGCTAAGGGAATTTGGGTTTGAAGACATGGTAAATCGGTTGCTAAGACAACCGCAATGGAGCAAAGTATTCGAATGGAGAGGACCGACATATACTCCGGTTATCTATGAGTTTCTTGCTTGAGATGTGTCCCACTAAAACATTAGGTTCCCTATGCGTGGAGTTCAAACTTACATTTCCTTATTTTTCATGCACTTTACCGCTTTTTTTAGGAAATAGGAAGAACCTAAGAGCAAGCCTTGAAAAGGAATTATGAGGAAGAAGCACAAGCAGAACAATGGCAAGAGGAGAACCACCACCTCCACCACCACAAGTTGAACCTAATGCAAGAGGAACAAGGGTCCTCCAAGGCTTAACTCATGAACAATTGGCGCTTGTGGACGTGTATAAGTTAGAGAATTTAATTGGAGTAAAATACTTTGATCCGAGTGTGCTAAGGGAATTT
>NC_044931.1:13570308-13574130 GCF_003576645.1 Ipomoea triloba | reverse complement strand
GATAGCGCCATACACTACACCAAAAAGGTTATTTAGTGGCGGATAATTTATTATTTAGAGGTGGTTTACAACCGCCACTAAGTTGTTTAGAGGCGGTTCTTCAACCGTGTCTAAATAATGTGTCGCGAAGGATTTTGAGGCGGTTTTAGACAAGTGTGGGAATTCTTGACCAGCATTGCATTTAGTGGCGGTTTCAAAACCACCTCTAAATATATCTATTTTTTTGTTCATGTAAATCTTAGTGGCCGTTATTAAGTGTGACTAAATATTTTTCTTTATTTATTTTTAAAAATTCTAGTGGCGGTTATGAAGTGTCGCTGAATATTTATCTTTATTTATTTTTTAAAATATTAGAGGCGGTTATTTTAAGTGTCGCTAAATTATTTTTTGTTTTCATAATTAAGTGTCGCTAAATAATTATTATTTCATTATATTTCTTCAAAAATCTTCATATTCAAATGTGTATTGCAATCACAAATAAACTCTATGTAACATTCAAATAATAACATTCAATAGTATTCGATAATATTAATTAATAGCTAGTAATTTTTTATAACAACAAATGATTTTTAATTTGAGCACAATATTCAATAGTATTTTTTATAACAAGTGATCCCTGCAAAAACACAAACTCCGCACATGACTAGTAGCCTACATATTAATTCCTTGCGATTCCTCAACAAGTGATTACCACCACCACCTGTACCAGAAATGGCAGGAGGCGGTCTTTGAGCTCCAAGCCTGCTACTCTCAACATTAGATGTGCAGCAACCAAACTTGCCAAAACACAAGGTAATAAAAATAAATACTCTCTAATACATTAAATAGCTTCCACATTTTCATAGTGTATCAACCTAAATTCTTTAAGAACAAAAGCTTTGTAAGCCACAATCTACCCCTATTTCCATAGAAGGGAAATTAGGTTTGAGATTGGGAAGACTCAAATCTTCCATCCAATTCCCATTGTGATGGAAGATTTTCCAAAGACAAACAACAATCATTGCACATTAATCATTGAAAGATAGAACAAATAACCCAACTCAAACTCAAGAACCCTAAATGGTTGTTCATCCCCTTTATGCAATAATCACATAAATAGCATCAATAAGAGCAATAAACACCTAATCTAACCCATAAAAGGGACTACTCACTCATATCTAGAGTAAACATAGCAATATTAAGCAAAGAAATCATAAAAGTGCAATAAGCATAAATAAGAGATGAAGAAGAGGGAAATAGAAATTTACTATTAAATGTTGAAGAAAGTTGATGGAATCCTTCCAAATCCACAAAATGAGGCTTGCAAAGTGTTCTCTAGTGTAAATCTAAGTTATTCTAAGCTAATATTTGCTATGGAAATAAGAGAGAGAAGTTCTACACTAACTAGGATTCGGAATCTTCAAAATTGCAGTACAAAATCACTTAAAGCAGAACAGTACAGACTGAAACAGGTACCCACACGGCCATTTCGGTACCCATTTCAATGACGCACAGATCAGTTTTTAGGGCGGACCGAAATGGGTGCCCACATGGCCATTTCGGTGCCCATTTCATTTTTTCCAGATTGCTCCTGCTCCATTTTTGCGCTCCGCTGCTCCTCTCCCTCCTTGAGTGGGATCCTAAGCTACCAAAATTGATCCAAAGCACTTAAAAATGCTTCCTTTACCACTCGTTGTGAAAAATCTCATCTATAACCACAAAAACACACAACCAAGTAATAAATCTCACTCAAGTATCAACACTTAACTACAAAAATAGATGGAAAATGGGATAAAAAGGTATTTAGAATTAGAGTCATCACCTTCAACGCCGCCACACTCTGAAAAACACTAACAGCCTCGCCGCTTCCGGAACACCGACGCCGCAGCCACCACCAGAACGCTACCACCAACAGGTGTTCAGACTCTGTTCGTTTATTAATTGAGCTCTAAATTTTGTTTGTTAATGTTCGTTTATCTTAATAAACGAACATAAACGAAGCTTACCAAATACGAACACGAGTAGTTTGTCGAAACCTCTGTTCGCTAACACTCCTAGCTATGTGGATCCTAGTCCACAACATAAAATTGCCCATGAACACCATATATTAGGCATTCAAACCCAAGGGAAAATACTCTTCGGACTAAACCAAAAAATATATATAATAATAATAATAATAATAATATAATAATAATAATAATAATTCTAAAGCCGGCCTTGATCTATACCCGAGCAAATTACCAAAATGGTCCCTCGACTATGTCAATTTCACCAATTTGGTTTTACTCATTTGGACTTGCCTAATTACATCCTTCGACTATCAAAATTTTAACTGTTTTAGTCCTCCGGTCACTCAGACTACTTATTTTGTGAGATATTATTGGAACTTCACTTATCACTGACGAACTTTCCTCCCGTAATGCTCTTGAGGACTGTCTGGGAAAGAAACCTGTCAGTCTTCGAGATGAGTTTTTCCTCCGAATATTCCTTGGTCATCTCCAAATACTCGGCCGCGCACCGGAGCGGAGCCACGTTGGATGCCGACAAGTCAATCTTGGCGCCGTAGTAGAACTTGGCAGCGACCTCGAAAGTCTGGGAGCCGCTTGGAAAATTAGGGAGCGAGATGTGACATTGCAGTTCTTCCTCCTCCACACCCTCCTCCTCAACACCCTCTTCTTCTATCTCTCCGTCGCCATCTGGTTTTTGAATTCTAGCACCATTGGGTTTTGTCTCCTGCGCGCTCTGTTATCAATTCATGAAGCTTTCGACTTTTCGACATCAAAAGGAAACTGAGCCGACAAAAAACACAGAAACAACTCCATGAGTCAATCTATATACACCGGAAGTTTCATTGAACCAATGAGGGGAAGAACACAAACCTTGTGAAGATGGAAGGTCATGTCATCTGCTTCGGTTATCACATCGTTGGGTAATCCAGTAGTGCAAAACCTGAGAAAAAAGAAAGAAGAATCAATATCAATAGGAATAAAAGCTAAACTATAAAGTACAGAGAGCAAAAGTTGCATTTCTGCTCACCATGCTTGCCCTTTGGAATTGGGTTTTTCAGAGTCTATTTTCCTGGAACTTAGACGAAAGAAAAGCTCAGTGCAAAAGGAGAAACTATGCCAGATCCATGGAGTTTCGCCTTGTAGCGGCGCTCAAATAAGGAGGTCGTCTGCAATGATTATACCGGTTGAAAAATCACGCCAAGAAGACGAGAACAGAGAAAAACGGAGTGAAAGAAGAAGGGAGAAATATATTGAAATTACCAACTTAGCCTTACACTCGCCGGAAATCTAATGTCTAAGTGACCGAAGGACTAAAACGGTTAAAATTTTGATAGTTATAGAATTAGCCAAGTCAAAATAAGTAGGACCAAATTGGTGAAATCGATATAGTCTAGGGACAATTTGCTCATCTATACCCATTATAGTACACATTTGGGATTTTCTCAAGTCTCAACATTTTCTGACTTCTTCCTCTTCATAACCATACAAATACTTGTTAATCAGAACTGAAGAACAATGACCATGTACAAATATTACAAGTATAATTTTAACATAATGCATGTTAGCTAGCAACAAAATTAATGTTAGCAGCAAACTTAAGACTTAAACACAAATAATTCTTTATTGCTAAATTTGTGTTTTAAGTCTTAATTCTATTACTAGTATTAATTTAAAATTATAATTAAAATATTCGTAAATAGTGTCTATTCTTTGTTGCATTTATTCTGATTTTTACATGAGTAATAATTTCTTGGGAAAGAAAAGTGATTCAAAATACCTATTGTGCCCTTATTTTTAACCATACAAAAGCATATTTAAAGGGGGAAGGGGGGGG
>NC_044931.1:13568987-13569308 GCF_003576645.1 Ipomoea triloba | reverse complement strand
ATGTTAAATAGCCTATCGAACATTTTAAAGTTGCAATTAGGAACATAAACAAGTCAATTTAGTTTATCAAGGCATAATTACCTGTTAGTGGCCTGTAGTAACAGGTAAATGTAAATATGATTTTTTTTTTTTGCAAAAAATATGTCAAATAGGTCATTGAAGTTTTTAAAGTTGCAATTAAGTACATAAACAACTCAATTCAGTTCATCAAGGCATAATTACCTGTTAGTGACCTGTATTAACAGATAAATGTAAATATGACTTTTTTTGGAAAAAATATGTCAAATAGACAATCAAAGTTTTTAAAGTTGCAATTAGATA
>NC_044931.1:13568587-13568772 GCF_003576645.1 Ipomoea triloba | reverse complement strand
TCGAACATTTTAAAGTTGCAATTAGGAACATAAACAAGTCAATTTAGTTTATCAAGGCATAATTACCTGTTAGTGACCTGTAATAACCGATAAATGTAAATATGACATTTTTTTAGGAAAAAAAATGTCAAATAGGCCATCGAACATTTTAAAGTTGCAATTAGGAACATAAACAAGTCAATTTA
>NC_044931.1:13567230-13567587 GCF_003576645.1 Ipomoea triloba | reverse complement strand
CTCCAATTAAATTCACTGACTTATACATATCCAGAAGCACCAATTGTTCATGAGTTAAGCGTCGGAGGACCCTTGTTTCTCTTGTATTAGGTTCAACATGTGGTGGTGGAGGTGGTGGTTCTGCTATTGCCATTGTTCGGCTTATACATAATTCCTAAAAAAAGCGGTAAAGTGCATGAAAGATAAGGAAATGTAAGTCTGAACTCCACGCATAGGGAACCTAATGTTTTAGTAGGACACATCTCCAGACAAGAAACTCATAGGTAACCGGAGTATATGTCGGGCCTCTCCATTCGAATACTTTGCTCAATTGCGGTTGTCTTAGCAACCGATTCACCATGTCTTCAAACCCAAATT
>NC_044931.1:13565723-13566893 GCF_003576645.1 Ipomoea triloba | reverse complement strand
TATTAGGTTCAACTTGTGGTGGTGGAGGTGGTGGTTCTGTTATTGCCATTGTTCGGCTTATACATAATTTCTAAAAAAAGCGGTAAAGTGCATGAAAAATAAGGAAATGTAAGTCTGAACTCCACGCATAGGGAACCTAATGTTTTAGTGGGACACATCTCCAGACAAGAAACTCAGAGGTAACCGGAGTATATGTCGGGCCTCTCCATTCGAATACTTTGCTCAATTGCGGTTGTCTTAGCAACCGATTCACCATGTCTTCAAACCCAAATTGCCTTAGCACGCTCAGATCAAAGTATTTTCCTCCAATTAAATTCACTGACTTATACATATCCACAAGCACCAATTGTTCATGAGTTAAGCCTCGGAGGACCCTTGTTTCTCTTGTATTAGGTTGAACTTGTGGTGGTGGAGGTGGTGGTTCTGCTATTGCCATTGTTCGGCTTATACATAATTCCTAAAAAAAGCGGTAAAGTGCATGAAAGATAAGGAAATGTAAGTCTGAACTCCACGCATAGGGAACCTAATGTTTTAGTGGGACACATCTCCAGACAAGAAACTCATAGGTAACCGGAGTATATGTCGGGCCTCTCCATTCGAATACTTTGCTCAATTGCGGTTGTCTTAGCAACCGATTCACCATGTCTTCAAACCCAAATTGGCTTAGCACGCTCAGATCAAAGTATTTCCCTCCAATTAAATTCTTTGACTTATACATATCCACAAGCGCCAATTGTTCATGAGTTAAGCCTCGGAGGACCCTTGTTCTTCTTGTATTAGGTTGAACTTGTGGTGGTGGAGGTGGTGGTTCTGCTATTGCCATTGTTCAGCTTGTGCTTGCTTCCTCATAATTCCATTTCAAGGCTTGCTCTTTTGTTCTTCCCATTTCCTAAAAAAAGCGGTAAAGTGCATGAAAAATAAGGAAATGTAAGTCTGAACTCCAAGCATAGGGAACCTAATGTTTTAGTGGGACACATCTCCAGACAAGAAACTCATAGGTAACCGGAGTATATGTCGGTCCTCTCCATTCAAATACTTTGCTCAATTGCGGTTGTCTTAGCAACCGATTCACTATGTCTTCAAACCCAAATTGCCTTAGCACGCTCAGATCAAAGTATTTTCCTCCAATTAAATCCTCTGACTTATACATATCCACAAGCGCCAATTGTT
>NC_044931.1:13564574-13564723 GCF_003576645.1 Ipomoea triloba | reverse complement strand
CTACTCCCTCTCAATCTTGAAATAAACCGAGCCACAAGGAGAAAGACAAAATGAAAGGCCAAACCTAGGGAAATCCTAGTAGACCGCGAGGAAAATGATACTTCCTAAACCTCCCGAGAATAACCACCTTTGTAATGCAATTTTTCATT
>NC_044931.1:13564027-13564265 GCF_003576645.1 Ipomoea triloba | reverse complement strand
AAACGGTTGATATTGACTTGTGTTTTATCTTTGGAATATTCGCAATGTTTTGACTTCAATTCACTTGTTGTTTTTACTTTGTTTGTACTAACCTCCCTAAAACAACTACTTTTTGTTCGGGTTGGAAACTTTGAATGTTTAAACATTTTTGTAGGGTGAATGCAAACGAAGGCTGGGGCCAACCAAGACCTACTCCCTCTCAATCTTGAAATAAACCGAGCAACAAGGAGAAGGACAA
>NC_044931.1:13562418-13563027 GCF_003576645.1 Ipomoea triloba | reverse complement strand
GCAAACCTCTCCTTTAGGTGGTACTTGCGGAGGGCAGAGGATGCTCTGGGTGGTGCAGTCGCTAGTCGGATTTTCTCCCAGAAGGCTTGCTTGTCCAGGTCGTAATCCGATAAATGCTTGACTGCTTCCTCCGATGATGCGAAATCAAATGCCGCTCTGAGGTCACCTACAGATGTTGTGATGGGAAAATCATTAAAGCGGCTTTCGATTTTACCCTTCGTGACCTTGGCATTTGCGAACCATTCTGTGAAGTCGAGGGCGTGAATGGTCCGGTAGTCGTGCGTCATGTATTTCATCAGTCCTGCTTTCTCAAACTTCTTCAGGACTTTTTCCGCCATTTTTGGATTAGGGGAGTTGGTGATGAAGCCGTTTCTGTCAAGGATACTCCCCGCCTTGACTTGTTTGATCTGAGAGCGAATGTGTAGCAACTCCCTCTGATATGCGTCGGAAGATGAGGTTGATGTAGAGGATTCGGACGCCATTGATGAAAGTTAGATGTTTTGGAGGGAATATGTACTGCGTTTAGGATTTGGGGATTTTGGGTAAACGGTTTTAGCTTGAATCCGGGTAAAGAAGAAGGATTTGGCTTTTATATCATGTGGATTCGGG
>NC_044931.1:13560918-13561418 GCF_003576645.1 Ipomoea triloba | reverse complement strand
AGGGCCTAATTGATTTTTCAGGTAAAGGTTGATAGCCTACTTGACACATTTTATGCAAAAAAAGTGACATTTACATTTACCTGTTATTACAGGTCATTAACAGGTAATTATTCCTTGATGAACTAAATTGACATGTTTATGTACCTAATTGCAACTTTAAAAAGTTTGAGGGGGCTAATTAATTTTTCAGGTAAAGTTCGATTGCATTTTTGACACATTTTATTCAAAAAAAAGTGACATTTACATTTACACGTTATTACAGGTCACTAACAGGTAATTATTCCTTGATAACTAAATTGACATTTTTATATAACTAATTGCAACATTAAAAAGTTTGAGGGCCTAATTGATTTTTCAGGTAAAGGTTGATAGCCTATTTGACACATATTATGCAAACAAAGTGACATTTATATTTACCTGTTATTACAGGTGTCTAACAGGTAATTATTACTGGATGAACTTAATTGACATTTTTATGTATCTAATTGCAACTTTAAAAA
>NC_044931.1:13559763-13559918 GCF_003576645.1 Ipomoea triloba | reverse complement strand
GAAGTAAAAACAATGCAAATATTTCAAAGATATAAAACAAGTCAATAACAACCGTTTGTCCTCCCTGGCAACAACGCCATTTGATTTTTCGCGGTTTTGTGGTTGTTAAAATCAAAGATTGTTGGGGTTACCCTCGGGTTGTGTCGGTCTTTAGG
>NC_044931.1:13559278-13559477 GCF_003576645.1 Ipomoea triloba | reverse complement strand
GTTTGGCCTTTCTTTTTGTCGTTCTAGTTGTGGCTCAGTTTATTACAAGATTGAGAGGGAGTAGGTCTTGTTGCCTCTAGCCGTCATTTGCATTCACCCTACAAAAATGTTGAAAGAAAGATAGTTTACTACCCGAACAAATAGTAGTTGTTTTAGGGAGGTTAGTATAAACAAAGTAAAAACAACAACTGAAATGAAG
>NC_044931.1:13557508-13558278 GCF_003576645.1 Ipomoea triloba | reverse complement strand
TATTAGTAAAGTGGGGTATGAACAAAGTTTGAGGGTGATGATATGTGGAGGGCAGGTGTAGAGTAGAGGAAAGTGAGGGGATGTGAAGGTCACGAGTAGCAGGCAATGATTCAGCTGCCAACTACTAGTCACAAACTTTGATGTCAACAATGCCACTTTCTTCATGAATTCAATATTTTAACAATTTCTTTCAATATGCTTTGGTAGTTTGGATGCGGAAGGGTCACTACTGGGTTAGGACTCATGATTAAGATTGTAAAATCAACATGGTTAAGCGTGGTCAACTGTTACGAAGTGCACTCATCATTACCGGGGGGAGGGGGGGGGGAGTCTGTGCACAGGCCTAATCTGTGGGAATTCCAGATCCGTAATATAATCTAAAAACCATTCCCCGTGGGCATTTTTTTTAACAGATGTGCATTCTACCTGTGTATAAATAGGATTTGGCATTAGGGAAGGATTACTAAGGTGAAGTCAAATAAATACAACTAGTATTTATAAATAAATTACTACAGTAGTTTTGTAATAGGGAAAAGTTTTCTGCTGCTAGTTTTATTAATGGGAAACACATGAGTATGGGTGGCTACAGAAATTAATGCAAATGTTATACAGCATGGACACTTGAAAATGTAAAAACCAGCTAAAGCGGTCCACAATGTGCTTTCAGAAATGACGTCCTAATTTGCTGTGCTCATTATTAAACTAACAAAGTACAGAGACAAGGGCTGTACTAGGGAAAACTAACAAACTGCACTCTAGTGGGATTCCAC
>NC_044931.1:13554422-13556508 GCF_003576645.1 Ipomoea triloba | reverse complement strand
ATGCTTTACGCAGAAATGATAGCTACTTTGCAGTTAGAAAACTTAAACTACTTTGAGTTAATAGAAACATTAAAATTTCTTATTAACCATCATAGAGCTCAAACTTTAATATACAAAGAAATAACTACTGATATACCACATGACGACTATTACTATACTTGTTTACATGAATATAACTTTCACAACTGGATGTATAAAATTTCAGTAAATCTATGTCAACTCTTATTGTTAACATGAACTTAAAAGAAATGATAGCAGAATTATTTAGCATATTATTTTTGAAAGAAGATCTTCAATTTCTTTCACAGTTTCTTTTGTCTCAGTATAATAAAGTAAAGTTTGTGTATAATAAGGATCTAAATCCTTGTTTGGAACAAAGTCAAAGTTTTTCAAAACTTGTTTATGCTGTTTCATTTGTGAAGTAAAATATTTGTGGTAAAGTTTCAAGTTTGATTTTCTTTCAAAAAAGTTCATAAAAAAGTTTTATCAATCTGTAAATTCAGTTATAAGGCTTCTAGTAGCTCTTATAGATCTTACCAAAGCTTTTTGGTAAGGGTGTTGTCTAAAAGCAATTGGGTCTTGTATCTCAAGTTCAAAATTTCTAAGTTGTCTATATAAATAATCAAGGCTTGCCTTGGCATGCTTGATATTTACAAGAAAAGTGTTTCCAGAATACCTAGGAGTATCCATATTAATGAGTTATTTTTGCAAAAAGTCTTTCAAAATAAGTTTTTTCTTTAAGTAAATGTTTGTAAGCGTAATAACAGTGTCTATCATAAAGGTTTTTCTTACTGAAGTTTGGATTTTCTTCAACAAGAGGTCTATATATCTTAAGTTGTCTTATAACTTCTCTATATTGTCTTTTCATGACAGTAAAAGTATTAAAATAAGTATATTCCATTAAAGTTTTTGTCTCAGAAATCGTAATAAGCTCTGATACCAAGTAAGGGGGGGGGTATGCTCCCGCAGGAGTGGAGTATGAGCTTCAGCTTGTCTTATAGTTAAGCCAGTGTTTGCTTCTCTTCCAGTAAGAAGTGTGTGTATTTGGTAAGCAAAGTTGTGTATACTATTTCCTTGCATTGCTAATTCTGCAAGCTTATCAGGAAATTTTAGTTTAAAAGCTTCCCATGCTGCTCTAGCAGTTCCGCCTAAGTAATTTTCTGCTATTTTAATCATTTCTTCTCCGTCATTGACGTAAGGGTGTTTTGATTCAAAGTCTCTTATTATAAGTGCAGTCCATTGTTCAATATAGTTATCAAAAAGTTGTGGATGAACCCTAGTTATATTAAGTATAGTTGGTTCATTACTGAGTATCTGTACTTCATGAGGCATTTGTTTTCCTAAAGTTCTTCTGTTTGGATTATTTTGGTCATAAATAGTTACAGCTCTTCTGGGAGGATGTCCCAAATTATAGCTCATTTGTTCAGGATTAGTTCTGAGACAAAAACTTTAATGGAATATACTTATTTTGATACTTTTACTATCATGAAAAGACAATATAGAGAAGTTATAAGACAACTTAAGATATATAGACCTCTTGTTGAAGAAAATCCA
The DNA here is from genome assembly GCF_003576645.1 of Ipomoea triloba. NCBI lineage: Eukaryota > Viridiplantae > Streptophyta > Magnoliopsida > Solanales > Convolvulaceae > Ipomoea > Ipomoea triloba. The sequence goes on along the minus strand of NC_044931.1, from coordinate 13,554,954 downwards.
AACTTCAGTAAGAAAAACCTTTATGATAGACACTGTTATTACGCTTACAAACATTTACTTAAAGAAAAAACTTATTTTGAAAGACTTTTTGCAAAAATAACTCATTAATATGGATACTCCTAGGTATTCTGGAAACACTTTTCTTGTAAATATCAAGCATGCCAAGGCAAGCCTTGATTATTTATATAGACAACTTAGAAATTTTGAACTTGAGATACAAGACCCAATTGCTTTTAGACAACACCCTTACCAAAAAGCTTTGGTAAGATCTATAAGAGCTACTAGAAGCCTTATAACTGAATTTACAGATTGATAAAACTTTTTTATGAACTTTTTTGAAAGAAAATCAAACTTGAAACTTTACCACAAATATTTTACTTCACAAATGAAACAGCATAAACAAGTTTTGAAAAACTTTGACTTTGTTCCAAACAAGGATTCAGATCCTTATTATACACAAACTTTGCTTTATTATACTGAGACAAAAGAAACTGTGAAAGAAATTGAAGATCTTCTTTCAAAAATAATATGC
>NC_044931.1:13553596-13554397 GCF_003576645.1 Ipomoea triloba | reverse complement strand
TTATTATACTGAGACAAAAGAAACTGTGAAAGAAATTGAAGATCTTCTTTCAAAAATAATATGCCAGAACTAATCCTGAACAAATGAGCTATAATTTGGGACATCCTCCCAGAAGAGCTGTAACTATTTATGACCAAAATAATCCAAACAGAAGAACTTTAGGAAAACAAATGCCTCATGAAGTACAGATACTCAGTAATGAACCAACTATACTTAATATAACTAGGGTTCATCCACAACTTTTTGATAACTATATTGAACAATGGACTGCACTTATAATAAGAGACTTTGAATCAAAACACCCTTACGTCAATGACGGAGAAGAAATGATTAAAATAGCAGAAAATTACTTAGGCGGAACTGCTAGAGCAGCATGGGAAGCTTTTAAACTAAAATTTCCTGATAAGCTTGCAGAATTAGCAATGCAAGGAAATAGTATACACAACTTTGCTTACCAAATACACACACTTCTTACTGGAAGAGAAGCAAACACTGGCTTAACTATAAGACAAGCTGAAGCTCATACTCCACTCCTGCGGGAGCATACCCCCCCCCTTACTTGGTATCAGAGCTTATTACGATTTCTGAGACAAAAACTTTAATGGAATATACTTATTTTACGATTTCTGAGACAAAAACTTTAATGGAATATACTTATTTTACGATTTCTGAGACAAAAACTTTAATGGAATATACTTATTTTAATACTTTTACTGTCATGAAAAGACAATATAGAGAAGTTATAAGACAACTTAAGATATATAGACCTCTTGTTGAAGAAAATCCAAACTTCAGTAAGAA
>NC_044931.1:13552404-13552596 GCF_003576645.1 Ipomoea triloba | reverse complement strand
GACGACGCCATTTGATTTACCGCTGTTTTGTGGTTGTTAAAATAAAAGATTGTTGGGGTTACCCCGGGTTGTGTCGGCATCTAGGGAGGTCAAATTATAAGTATTGACAAGTCTTTAATCAATGGAATATGTAGCATTTACTCATTCGCGTCATTGTCACAAAGTATCAAAGAATATTGAATGAATGAATGT
>NC_044931.1:13551914-13552068 GCF_003576645.1 Ipomoea triloba | reverse complement strand
ACGACGCCATTTGATTTACTGCTGTTTTGTGGTTGTTAAAATAAAAGATTGTTGGGCTTACCCCGGGTTGTGTCGGCATCTAGGGAGGTCAAATTATAAGTATTGACAAGTCTTTAATCAATGGAATATGTAGCATTTACTCATTCGCGTCATT
>NC_044931.1:13550303-13550914 GCF_003576645.1 Ipomoea triloba | reverse complement strand
TTGTTTGAGATGTGTCCCACTAAAACATTATGTTCCCTATGCGTGGAGTTCAGACTTAAATTTCCGTATTTTTCATGCACTTTACCGCATTTTTTAGTAAATGGGAAGAACCAAAGAGCAAGCCCTGAAAAGGAATTATGAGGAAGCTAGCACAAGCCGAACAATGGCAAGAGCAGAACCACCCCCTCCACCACCCGAAGTTGAACCTAATTAAATAGAAACAAGGGTCCTCCGAGGCTTAACTCATGAACAATTGCCGCTTGTGGATGTGTACAAGTCAGAGAATTTTATTGGAGGGAAATACTTTGATCCGAGTGTGCAAAGGGAATTAGGGTTTGAAGACATGGTAAATCTGTTGCTAAGACACCCACATTGGAGCAAAGTATTCGAATGGAGAGGACCGACATATACTCCGGTTACCTATGAGTTTCTTGCTTCAGATGTGTCCCAATAAAACATTAGGTTCCGTATACGTGGAATTCAGACTTACATTTCCTTATTTTACATGCACTTTCCGCTTTTATTAGGAAATGGGAAGAAGCAAAGAACAAGCCTTGAAAAGAAATTATAAGGAAGCAAGCACAAGCCGAACAAGGGTAAGAGCAGAACCA
>NC_044931.1:13548927-13549303 GCF_003576645.1 Ipomoea triloba | reverse complement strand
TGCATAAACGTGTCAATTTAGTTCATCAACCGTAATTACTTGTTAGTGACCTGAAATACTTGGTAAATGTAAATGTCACGTTTTTGTTTTTTTTTTTTGCATAAAATGTGTCAAATAGACCACCGAAATTTATCTTAAAAATCAATTAGGCACTCAGCCATTTTAAAATTGCAATTTGGTGCATAAACATGTCAATTTGGTTTATAAGGCATAGTTACCTGGTAGTAACCTGTAATACCAGGTAAATTTAAATGTCACTTTTTTTGCATATAATGTGTCAAATAGGCATCAACTAGGCTCTCAAACTATTTAACGTTGCAATTTAGTACAAAAACATGCCAATTTAGTTCATCACGACATAATTACCTGTTAGTGA
>NC_044931.1:13548538-13548689 GCF_003576645.1 Ipomoea triloba | reverse complement strand
AAACCAATTAAAATTGCAATTAGATACATAAAAATGTCAATTTAGTTTATAAAACATAATTACCTGTTAGTGACCTGTAATACCAGGTAAATTTAAATGTCATTTTTTTTGCATAAAATCTGTCAAATAGGCATCAATTAGGCTCTCAAAC
>NC_044931.1:13546866-13547538 GCF_003576645.1 Ipomoea triloba | reverse complement strand
TACCATTACACAATCCTAAACTGTGGTCAATATTTCTTAATAGCATAACTGGTGATTGAACTTTTAAAGTAAGAGAATGATTTGGTACTCCAGAACAGCGCAAACCATTTAAAAACTCAGGAGTGTGCAAATCTGATAACATATCCCCGTTGGAGTTTGACTTGCATTCAGAATCACACCTTAGATAAGTTTTACCTTCACCCGAATTATGATCATTCATGAACTGATTGATGCTATCCACGACGTCAAGAGTTGGAGCCAAAATAGCACTATGCTGTAGATCTGTAGTATCATTGTTACCACTTCGAAATCTAGGGAAAGTACTTTCAACAATGGTAGCAATTGGGTCACCATTAGTTTCAAGTAAAAACTGATTTGGAATGGTGATTTCAAAGTCTCTGTCTCTGGAATTACCAAGAACTCCATCACCAATTTGAGCTATCTAATTTGCAAAGTCTTCCACCTGTTGAACTTCAATATTTGACTGTATTTGTCTTAGCAATAGGTTTTGAGTTAGCCTAAACACTTTACATGATCTCCAGAGATATGAAGAATTTATACTCGCAGCAACAATGTCTTGCCTTGTTCCCTTAGGTAATACTGGTAATATTTGCCTGAAATCTCCCCCAAAAACAACAGTTTTCCCACCAAAGGTCGTATCTAAACTATTTG
>NC_044931.1:13545223-13545866 GCF_003576645.1 Ipomoea triloba | reverse complement strand
TCTCACTCACAAATCCACCCTTCACCACACTCAAATCCTATGCATGATCCAATCAAGTAAACTCCCAAACGCTTGACACACCTCCACGTCCCTCCTTTGAGACCAACACTCGGGGAGTCACAGACTTTCTGTTTTAACATAAATATCTTTTGACACCTCAACCCAACGCAAAATACCGCAATGTCAAAAATGGCGCCGTTGCCGTGGAGGGCAATAGGTTGTCATATGTTTTTGTTTACTTTGATTGCATGAATGCTAGATTTGAGAAATGTTAATCCATTCTACTTAATTTTGTTTTGTTTTTACTTGTTTTTGCTACTAATAACCTAATTGACTACTTCTAGTCAATTGTGGAAATTTTCGTTTCATTGATAATTTTACTAGGTGAATACACACGCGAGCAAAAGGAAATCAAGGTTTATTACCCTACATTCCTGAAATTAATAGAGCAACTAGAAGGAAAAGTACCCAAGGATCACTAATGGCTTCATCAAGCACAACAAGAAATCCACAAGGAAGAGGCACAACCGTACCAAATCCACCCCTAGTTCCAATTAATCCACAAGTACCAATTAACCATGAAGAACCAATTATTGAAGAACCACAAGCTAACAGAGCAAACAACCAAGAGAACATTCGTGAA
>NC_044931.1:13542163-13544223 GCF_003576645.1 Ipomoea triloba | reverse complement strand
TTGCGCGGAGAGAGAGGGTCAAGTACATTTTGCGCGCAGTACGTGACGGATGCGATCATACCAGCACTAATGCACCGGTTCCCATCAGAACTCCGAATTTAAGCGTGCTTGGGCGAGAGTAGTACTAGGATGGGTGACCCCCTGGGAAGTCCTCGTGTTGCATCCCCCACCCTCTTTTTAATCTTTCTTTTAAACCGCTGGACCGCTCGCTAAGGGTACTATCCTTTTAAACCGCTAAACCGCTAAGCGAGAGAAGTTGCGCGGAGAGAGAGGGTCAAGTACATTTTGCGCGCAGTACGTGACGGATGCGGACATACCAGCACTAATGCACCGGATCCCATCAGAACTCCGAAGGTAAGCGTGCTTGGGCGAGAGCAGTACTAGGATGGGCGACCCCCTGGGAAGTCCTCGTGTTGCATCCCCCACCCTCTTTTTAATCTTTCTTTTAAACCGCTGGACCGCTCGCTAAGGGTACTATCCTTTTAAACCGCTAAACCGCTAAGCGAGAGAAGTTGCGCGGAGAGAGAGGGTCAAGTACATTTTGCGCGCAGTACGTGACGGATGCGGACATACCAGCACTAATGCACCGGATCCCATCAGAACTCCGAAGGTAAGCGTGCTTGGGCGAGAGCAGTACTAGGATGGGCGACCCCCTGGGAAGTCCTCGTGTTGCATCCCCCACCCTCTTTTTAATCTTTCTTTTAAACCGCTGGACCGCTCGCTAAGGGTACTATCCTTTTAAACCGCTAAACCGCTAAGCGAGAGAAGTTGCGCGGAGAGAGAGGGTCAAGTACATTTTGCGCGCAGTACGTGACGGATGCGGACATACCAGCACTAATGCACCGGATCCCATCAGAACTCCGAAGGTAAGCGTGCTTGGGCGAGAGCAGTACTAGGATGGGCGACCCCCTGGGAAGTCCTCGTGTTGCATCCCCCACCCTCTTTTTAATCTTTCTTTTAAACCGCTGGACCGCTCGCTAAGGGTACTATCCTTTTAAACCGCTAAACCGCTAAGCGAGAGAAGTTGCGCGGAGAGAGAGGGTCAAGTACATTTTGCGCGCAGTACGTGACGGATGCGGACATACCAGCACTAATGCACCGGATCCCATCAGAACTCCGAAGGTAAGCGTGCTTGGGCGAGAGCAGTACTAGGATGGGCGACCCCCTGGGAAGTCCTCGTGTTGCATCCCCCACCCTCTTTTTAATCTTTCTTTTAAACCGCTGGACCGCTCGCTAAGGGTACTATCCTTTTAAACCGCTAAACCGCTAAGCGAGAGAAGTTGCGCGGAGAGAGAGGGTCAAGTACATTTTGCGCGCAGTACGTGACGGATGCGGACATACCAGCACTAATGCACCGGATCCCATCAGAACTCCGAAGGTAAGCGTGCTTGGGCGAGAGCAGTACTAGGATGGGCGACCCCCTGGGAAGTCCTCGTGTTGCATCCCCCACCCTCTTTTTAATCTTTCTTTTAAACCGCTGGACCGCTCGCTAAGGGTACTATCCTTTTAAACCGCTAAACCGCTAAGCGAGAGAAGTTGCGCGGAGAGAGAGGGTCAAGTACATTTTGCGCGCAGTACGTGACGGATGCGGACATACCAGCACTAATGCACCGGATCCCATCAGAACTCCGAAGGTAAGCGTGCTTGGGCGAGAGCAGTACTAGGATGGGCGACCCCCTGGGAAGTCCTCGTGTTGCATCCCCCACCCTCTTTTTAATCTTTCTTTTAAACCGCTGGACCGCTCGCTAAGGGTACTATCCTTTTAAACCGCTAAACCGCTAAGCGAGAGAAGTTGCGCGGAGAGAGAGGGTCAAGTACATTTTGCGCGCAGTACGTGACGGATGCGGACATACCAGCACTAATGCACCGGATCCCATCAGAACTCCGAAGTTAAGCGTGCTTGGGCGAGAGTAGTACTAGGATGGGTGACCCCCTGGGAAGTCCTCGTGTTGCATCCCCCACCAAACCGCTGAGCGAGAGAAGTTGCGCGGAGAGAGAGGGTCAAGTACATTTTGCGCGCAGTACGTGACGGATGCGATCATACCAGCACTAATGCACCG
>NC_044931.1:13540506-13541163 GCF_003576645.1 Ipomoea triloba | reverse complement strand
GACCCATGATCAGCATGGGAGACAAATTTCAAACGGAATAATTTTCCCTCCAACGGAATTATTCCTCTGCTCTCATATATAAGGACGTAAAGACACAAAAAAAAAAAGGGGAAAAGAGAGAAATAGGAGTTAAAAAGAAAAGAGGTTCGAAATTCTTAAGAAGTGTCTGTCTAAAACGTTCAAGTGCAAGTGCTCAACTTGGAATATCATCCTGATATTCAAAACAGCGAGAAAACACATCTTAGTGTTTCAAGAGAGTTACAAAGCTTAAACTGTTATACATCCAGAAGGTGACCGAAGCTGCTCTACATCGAAGTTGATTCAACGATAGCTTGTGGTCAGATTGGAGCCTGTTANCTGTTACATTCAACTGTGACAACCAAAAACACCTTGCTTTGGATTAAGCAAGAGAGGTGGAGTAACCTGGCAGCTGTCCGAGTGAAAGAAACCTGAGGCTTGACGCGGGCTTGGTGATCAAAGGTCAAGTGCTCGAGAGGTGGAGTAGCTGGAAGCGGGGAGAAAGACCTTGGAGAGGTAGAGTAACCTGGGAGCTGTCTTGAGAAGATCCTGAGGCTTGACGCGGGCTTGGTGATCAAAGGTCAAGTGCTCGAGAGGTGGAGTAACAAGAAGCGGGGCGAAAAACCTGAGGCTTGAGGC
>NC_044931.1:13536356-13537119 GCF_003576645.1 Ipomoea triloba | reverse complement strand
TTCTAAACTTTCTTTGCACTCTTGGCCACTAATGAGGGGCCAAAAAAAACTCATCAAACTTATGTTTTTTTTTAAATAATAACCAAGGGCGTTTTGGTGAATTTTTTTTTCCAAACTTTATGGACATTCATGGCTCATTCTTTTATAAACTTTCTTTGCACTCTTGGCCACTAATGAGGGGCCAAAAAAACTCTTCAAACTTATTATTTTTTTTAAATAACAACCAAGGGCGTTTTGGGTAATTTTTTATTTTTTCAAAAATTATGGAGATTCAAGGCTCATTCTTTTCTAAACTTTCTTTGCACTCTTGGCCACTAATGAGGCCGAAAAACTCCTCAAATTTAAATTTTTTTTTTAAATAATAACCAGGGGCGTTTTTGGGATTTTTTTATTTTTCTAAACTTTATGGAGATTCAAGGCTCATTCTTTTCTAAACTTTCTTTGCACTCTTGGCCAATAATGAGGGTCCAAAAAAACTCTTCAAACTTATGTTTTTTTTTAAAAAAATAATAACCAAGGGCGTTTTGGGGAATTTTTTATTTTTCCAAACTTTATGGAGATTCAAGGCTCATTCTTTTCTAAACTTTCTTTGAACTCTTGGCCACTACTGAGGGGCAAAAAAAACTCATCAAACTTATGTTTTTTTTTTAAATAATAACCAAGGGCGTTTTGGGGAATTCTTTTTTTCCAAACTTTATGGAGATTCAAGGCTCATTCTTTTCTAAACTTTCTTTGCACTCTTGGCCACTAATGACGGGCCAAA
>NC_044931.1:13533398-13535356 GCF_003576645.1 Ipomoea triloba | reverse complement strand
AATTAGGTGCATAAACATATGAATTTAGTTCATCAAGGCGTAATTACCTCTTAGTGACCTGTAATACCAGGTAAATTTAAATGTCACTTTTTTTTTTGCATAAAATGTGTCAAATAGACCATCGAACTTTATCTGAAAAATCAATTAGGCTCACAAACATTTTAAACTTGCAATTAGGTACATAAACATGTCAATTTAGCTTATAAGGTGTAATTACATGTTAGTGACCTGTAATATCATGTAAATTTAAATGTCACTGTTTTTTTTTTTTTTTGCATAAAATATGTCAAATAGGTATCAATTACGCTCACAAACTATTTAAAGTTGCAATTCGGTACATAAACATGACAATTTATTTAATCATAGCATAATTACCTGTTAGTAACCTATAATAACAGGTAAATAGAAATGTCAGTTTTTTAGTATAAAATATGTCAAATAGGCCATCGAAATTTACCTGAAAAATAAATTAGGCCCTAAAAGTTTTTAAAGTTGCAATTAGATACATAAACATGTCAATTTAGTTTATCAAGGCGTTAATTACCTGTTAATGACCAGTAATACCAGGTAATTTAAATTTCACTTCTTTTTTGCATAAAATGTGTCAAGTTGGTATCAATTAGGCTCTCAAACAATTTAAAGTTGCAATTTGGTACATAAACATTCGAATTTAGTTTATCAAGGCATAATTATCTGTTAGTGACCTGTAATAACATGTAAATGTAAATGTCACTTTTTTAGCATAAACTGTGTGTAATAAGCCATCAAACTGTACCTGAAAAATCAATTAGGCCCTCAAACTTTTTAAAGACGCAATTAGGTACATTAACATATCAATTTAGTTTATCAACGCGTAATTACATGTTAGTGACTTGTAATATCAGGAAAATTTAAATAACACTTTTTTTGCATAAAATATGTCAAATAGACCATCAAACTTTATCTGAAAAATCAATTAGGCCCTCAATCCTTTTAAAGTTGGAATTAGGTACATAAACATGTCAATTTCGTTTATAAGGCTTAATTACCTATTAGTGACGTGTAATACCATGTAAATGTAAATGTCACTTTTTTTTTTGTATAAATTTTGTCAAATAGACCATCGAACTTTATCTGAAAAATCAATTAGGCACTCAAATCTTTTAAAATATCAATTAGGTACATAAACATGTCAATTTGTTTATAAGGCATAATTACCTGTTAGTGACCTGATTTACCATGTAAATTTAAATGTCACTTTTTTTTTTGCATAAAATGTGTCAAATGGGTATCAATTAGGCTCTCAAACAATTTAGAGTTGCAATTTGGTACATAAAAATTCCAATTTAGTTCATCAAGGCATAATTACCTATTAGTGACCTGTAATAACAAGTAAACTTAAATGTCACTTTTTTTTGCATAAAATGTGTCAAATAGACTATCAAACTTTACCTGAAAAATCAATTAGGCCCAAAAACATTTTAAAGTTGCAATTACGTACATAAACATATCAATTTAATTTATAAGGCATAATTACCTCTTACTAACCTGTAATACAGGTAAACTTAAACGTCACTTTTTTTGCATAAAATGTGTCAAATAGGAATTAATTAGGCTCTCAAACTATTTAAAGTTGCAATATGATACATAAACATATCAATTTAATTAATCAAAGCATAATTACCTGTTAGTAACATGTAGTAACAGAAAAATATAAATGTCACTTTTTTAGCATAAAATGTGTCAAATAGGCCATCGAAATTTACCTGAAAAATTAATTAGGCCCTTAAAGTTTTTATATTTGCAATTAGATACATAAACATGTCAATTCAGTTCATCAAGGCGTAATTACCTATTAGTGACCTGTAATACCAGGTAATGTAAATGTCACTTTTTTTGCATAAAATGTGTCAAATAGACCATCGAACTTTATCCGAAAAAATCAATTATGTCCTCAAACCTTTTAAAGTTGCAATTAG
>NC_044931.1:13532195-13532398 GCF_003576645.1 Ipomoea triloba | reverse complement strand
ACCACGTTGCGGCATGTATCGGCCAAGTCCGCACCTCGTTGCGGCATTTCTCGGCCATCTCCGCACCAAGTCCGCACATCGTTGCGGCATTTCTCGGGCGTGTCCGCGCACAGTCCGCACATCGTTGCGGCATTTCTCGCCCATGTCCGCACATCGTTGCGGCATTTCTCGCCCACTTCCGCAACTCGTTGCGGCATGTCTCG
>NC_044931.1:13523259-13526493 GCF_003576645.1 Ipomoea triloba | reverse complement strand
CCCCCCCCCCCCTCTAGACTTGTACCCCATCCCCTTGGGACCAACATCAGGATCATCATCCTCTTGTTCCCCGGCTTCATCATCCGAGACATCATCAGTGACCTCTTCTCTATCTCTCGTCCCAGTCAAGGCTCTCCTAAATGAGATCGCCGGGCTTTTGGCTGGTTGATTCGCTAATCCGATCTGTTCCTCTGCATTCTTTCGCGATTCCGGCACCGAGTTATCCTGACCATCCTCTTCCATCTGAACTGGTTCATCGTCCCTCTCATGGGTACCTCTTTTCATCTTCTTTTTGCTACGTCGAAGAAGATCAACTTCCTCGGCCGAGACTCCTACCAGCCTTTGGTTTTCCGACTGACTAGAGAGCATTTTTTTATTTTAAAAGCAAGCCGTTTTTAGTTCTGGGTAACTTTATTTGATAATACAATACTTTTAACACAAAGTGAAATGAAAAATACTGTGTGCTTCTATTTCTACTCCCAACTTCTACATACTCTTACTTTCAAATTATTGATGTGTACACTTCTGGACATCCGCATAATGAAAATATTCTATCACTGTTTATCACATCATGTGTAAAAGGGATCCAGGGTGTAGAATTTGAATGTATACCTAATAGAACTTAAGCTCAATTAATTGAACAAACATGGAAATACGTATTAGGACAAATTTAATAGTGTTGCATTATCCTAGGCTAAGTACGAACCTGTAAGAATGATCCTAACATACGAACAACTCAGTTGATTCCTGATGTGTAGCAAGTTAGAAAGGGGATGATGTAATTAAGGTAGGCATGCATGCAGTCAAGGCCGTATTTTAGATTTTTGTGGCCCTTTTCTTGCAAATAAATGAGGTCGTACTAAAAGCGCAATATTTAAAATCAATACCATAATTTTTTTAATAATAATAATAATAATAATAATAATAATAATAATAATAAGAAGGTGGTAAAATGTTGTTGTGCGCAAAGAGAAAGTCAAAAGGATTTTAAAAAAAGGGTGTATACAAAGGGCAAGATTTGAACTCTATATCGCTAAGATAAAACACTATAAACACATGTTTCAACCATTTCTCTATTGGAGTCTTTTAAGATTAATTTCGAACTTTTTATTTTTTAATATTTTAAATAGCTAGGTAAAAATTAAATATTGGGGCCCTCTAAAATTTGAGGCCCCAGTTGAGCAGCTTGCACAACCCAAAATCCGGCCATGCATGCAGTAGTGGCGTGGCTGGATCAAATGAAACGCTGATCTTTAGTGAGATCCTCATTATCAAAGTCTTGCTCAGGAGGCTTGAGAGGTCATGAGATCGAGCCTCAGTGGGCGATATTGATTAGTTGTGCTTCAATGGGTTGAGAAAGTAGAGATGAATAGATATTACAATGTAATAGGGTTAGTTGTATTAAAAAAAGTATTATTATTTATAAAACTAGTATTTTTGCCCTATGGATTTTCTATAATATGTGAAGAATATTTAGATAGATATACAATTATATAAATTATAACATCAAATATTATATAGTGCAATTGATGAAGAACTAAGTTTGATCGATTATGTTTTCTAATGTTACCATTGGTTGAATTTGAGCAAATAATTGGCCAATTAATAGCCAACGTGTATATATATGCATCCGGTTCTGAAACTTTAGACATTTTATATATCAATGTTTATGATTTGTATTAATTAGAGTAATTATCTCGGTGTTTAACAACTCAGTTATAGAAATTATTTGTACGAATTATATATTTTCTATGTAAACTATATATAGCAATTTTATATATTTTCTATGTAAATGATATATAGCAATTTTGTCATCTTTGTATAAAAAGAAAACATAATATAATTGTTTTGAATTACACATTATTGAAAACCTATTTGTAGACGATATTGGTAGTATATTATATATTGTTATTGTAAATTTTTATACTTATTTTACATCACTAATGAAGTAAATTATCCAGAATTATAGCTTTTTTAGTGCTCTATTTTAGAATTACTGGAGTAAATTATCCAGGACCTTAGTACTTCATTGATTATAAGATATTTCTAAAGCAGGTATGTATAGATTAGGCTCTGCTTTTTTTTTTAAGGGTGTGTTTGTTAGCCCGGAAAATGATTTTTGGAAATAATTTTCCGGGCTTTTGGTGTTTGGCAATGCTTGGAAAATACAGTCAATAGAAAATAATTTCCGTTGACCAAGGAAAATGAGGTCATTTTTTCGAAAAATGACTTCCAGATTTTTTTCCGGAAGTCATTTTCTGGACTGGGCTTCAACAATTTTTTTTCGCCAAAATGGCCATATATGTTACTTTTTAAAAGAAATATTATTATTTTTATATATTATTATTATTATTTTATGTTTTAAAAAATAATTAAAATGTAAAATTATACAATTTAATTCATTTTCCAAAAAATAAACCAAACACACAAAGACATTTTTCCAGAATGCAACCAAACACCGAAAATGAAATTGTTTTCTAGAAAATGACTCATTTTCCAGAAAACATTTTTCATAAGTCATTTTCCTGCTTTCCAAACACACCCTAAGTGATAAAAAAAATTTCTCAAAATTGATTTTCTCAAAATTGATATTTTTAATAGACACCATTAAAGAATGAATATATTTTATATTTATTGTTCGTATATCAATTGTTTGGTCGTGATCCCTAGCATATTCTTAAAATATTATAATTATTGCAAATAATAATTTATTGGAACTGGATGTGCGCATGTTAATAACATATTATTTATGCTATTAACGTAAATTTGCAAAGCATAAAATAAATGATTAGTTCCTTATTGGTGTAGACTTATTGGAAACAATATTACCAATAAATAGATATTATTTAATTTCCATATATCATTAACCAATTAATTTTTATTAATTACTTTACCAATAAATTATGTAATTAATATTAACAAAAGTTTGAGCAGGAAAATTTGGGAGAAGGGTTTTACTTTTATCTATAGTATAGATTAATAATAAGAGAATAGAATTAACAGAAATAAGAATTGTCTTGGATCGTCCATCTTTGAATTTTTGATGGCTAAGATTATTCCTTTTGTTTTTTCCTTTTCAAAAATTATTAATTAGTAAGGGTTTATATGTAATTTTGACAGCTTTTAATTTTAATATGATATTCTATGGATATATTATGCTTGATTTTAGGTGATTTAATTTTGGTAGGATTGTAAATTCTCCTTTGTCAACGATTGGAATTTTCTGTTTGTTCA
>NC_044931.1:13508914-13510550 GCF_003576645.1 Ipomoea triloba | reverse complement strand
ATATATATATATATATATATATATATATATATATATATATATATATATATATATATATATATATATATATATATATATATATATATATATATCCAAATCACAATATAATTCAACTTTTCATTCCAAAAACCATATAAAACATATATAAAGCATATAAATAATTTTATTCATAATTTCCATGTCATTAAATATTTTTTGTCTAAATAAATTTAGTGAACATAAATATTTTCACATATCTAAATCTGTATCACTTTCAACACAATAAAATTGCCAAATATTTATTTCAACCACATATAAGTTGTATAAAAATGCTCATAATTTTGTAAGTAAATATAATAAATATTTTTTTAAGATAAAATTTTGGTGAACATAGACACTTACCTTTGAAGTCAAGGTTTCAGTCAACACCTTATAGAATCTAAATCAACTTGATAGGAACCTGTGAACCAAAATAATAATAACAATATTATTATTGTTTTATTATTATTGTTGTTGTTGTTGTTGTTGTTGTTTTAGTCATTATGCAGAACATCATCATCTTCATTAACTCACAAACATTACCATCATTTCGCCAACTCCATTCTCCATTAATCATCTCTTCATCATCATAATCATCATCTCCTCATTATATAATAATTATTATTACTACCAACAAATCACACCCACAACAATCACACCCACAAAAAATTGGGAGAGGGAGAGAGAGAAAGATGAGAGATGTGAGGTTCCTAGAGGATAATGCTTCTGCCTGTAGTTCTTTCCATCCCAGGAGAGAAGAGAAGAAATAAAATGGGGTGGCGAAAAATTTTCGGCGCCTAAAGATTATGGAGCCTTGCTTTTTCATCAAGTGTATGCCATACTATGTCATGTTTAAAAATAACAAAGAGTTATCAATTATTCAATCAACTTAAAATAAGTTTTGATAGCTTAAGATTAGTCTTGCTTAAGTTAGAAAAATTAATGTATAAAAAAAATACTCTCCTCGTCCAGTTTTATTTATCTTCTTCAGATAATGAGACTTGACTAGAATTATTTTTAATTTAATTTTTCATAATATTAATTTTAGTATTAATATATAAAATTTATACATACTTAGAAACTACATTAAAAAACAATATTAAACACAAAAATTAAATTTAAAAATAATTAAAAATTAATAAAACAAAAAGTAATGAAAAAAGAGTTGATTTGACGTAACTATATTGTATACTATTGTAGAATTTGACATTGGTAAGCATATAACAACAATCACGGAATATTATGGCAACATTTATTTATTCACCTAAATAAGACACACTAATTCATGAAATAGTCAAGCATGGCAACAATAGTTAATGCAGGATGTGTACTTGATTCTTGTTCATTTTTCTTGTATTAAACGAGTTATACATAATGTTTAAAACCCATTACACGTAAGATGTTACTGAGATGGTCACACACAAGACTTAGTTCATTTATTTTTGTTGTCTACTCAATTTTGTCATATCATTTTTAAAAATAAATTTAAATTAATAAAATTTATAAATGACCTATTATATGTTAATTTCATTCGATTGGTTAAATTGTTAGCAATTTATTTACTTTTGGTTAATTTAACACATTTTTTAAATCTTGCCAGGCCACATATATCATACTG
>NC_044931.1:13507231-13507914 GCF_003576645.1 Ipomoea triloba | reverse complement strand
TCTTTCAAATTCCTCACAAAACAAGCCTTTTCATCTTCACCATACACCTCTTTACCAAACAAGCCATACCACTCTAACCATGCATAAGCCATTAGCTTACACATGCCTTCCTCAACCCAATTCCCTATTCCGTTATAACCTTGGAGCTGCATCCAATTCCCTATTCCGTTATACCATCATTTAATTATACCAATTAATATTACATATTATTATATAAATAAAATCTTTAAAAGAAATGAAATTGGCAATGGTTAATGATGTGTATGAAAGTGTACTACTTTTTATTTTTTTTAAGGGCATTTATATGCTAATTTGGGATTGAATATGCTAATTTAACGGATAAAATTAATGAAGAACAATTTTTAATTTTCCAATTTTCCATAGGAGGAAACAATTAGTATGTTTATTTGAATAGTTATATAATTTATTAAAATAGCCTAACTCAAAATTAAAGTTATATTTAGTAGTCAAATCTTAATTTTAATTCCAAAGTAGTTAATCTTAATTAGCTTCTCGTTTTGACAACATAATGTTAGATTTGATTTTGTGAGTGGTTACCCAATATAGAGATCAATAAAGATAATAAAGAGGAAGACGTAGAGAACTGAAGAATTAAAACAAACACAGGATAATATTTTATCCTTATTTCTTCAGATTTATTTAGGATTTACACAACCCCATAC
>NC_044931.1:13505990-13506231 GCF_003576645.1 Ipomoea triloba | reverse complement strand
AAGTTGCGCGGAGAGAGAGGGTCAAGTACATTTTGCGCGCAGTACGTGACGGATGCGATCATACCAGCACTAATGCACCGGATCCCATCAGAACTTCAAAGTTAAGCGTGCTTGGGCGAGAGTAGTACTAGTATGGGTGACCCCCTGGGAAGTCCTCGTGTTGCATCCCCCACCCTCTTTTTAATCTTTCTTTTAAACCGCTGGACCGCTCGCTAAGGGTACTATCCTTTTAAACCGCTAA
>NC_044931.1:13505511-13505671 GCF_003576645.1 Ipomoea triloba | reverse complement strand
TAAGCGTGCTTGGGCGAGAGTAGTACTAGGATGGGTGTCCCCCTGGGAAGTCCTCGTGTTGCTTCCCCCACCCTCTTTTTAATCTTTCTTTTAAACCACTGGACCGCTCGCTAAGGGTACTATCCTTTTAAACCGCTAAACCGCTAAGCGAGAGAAGTTG
>NC_044931.1:13503210-13504511 GCF_003576645.1 Ipomoea triloba | reverse complement strand
TATATATATATATATATATATATATATATATATATATATATATATATATATATATATATATATATATATATATATATATATATAGGACATTTTTAGATATAAATATATGAAAACAGATGAAAATAACAATTGACTATATTCATTTTAAGTGTTTCATTTTTTTTAATACTACTAACTCTATTACAATGCTGTATATGTTCATTATTACTTTCTCAACCTATTGAAACACAAAGACTTAATATCGCTGAGGTTCGAACCACAACCTCCCATATAAGGAAGCAACTTGGTGTTAACTCTTTTATGTTTCGCCCCCACTGGGACATTTTTCTAGATCCGTCACTGCACACAATATAACTAAACTGCACTAAAAAGATCTTGTGAAACAGGCTCGATCGAAAATATATCGATAATAATTAAAGGGGAAATCTACGTTTTAGTCCCTCAAATGTTGCCAAACTGTCAATGTTGCCCTTTAACTCATTATCATCGATTTAGTCCCTGAAAATAATTGTTTTTAGTCATATAACTCCATCCGGTCATATTCCGGCGAACACTCCGATTTAGCAAGGGTAAATTAGTCTTTTCCTTTCTTCAATCCTCCCTCCATCTTTCTGTCTTCGCCAATAAGCTAAGGGAACTCCAAATCTCCAATCGAAATGGTCAAACCACCACCACACACAAATATGCACACATACATATATACACAGTGAAGGAGGAGGAGATGAAATGCTAAGGATGTCAGCGGTTGGAGACTGGAGAAGTAATTCGCCGTGTGAGATCCCATCGATCGCCGCCGCCCGTGCCACCCTCGGTCCCTCCCTCTCTCTCCGTCACCGGCATCTTCGCCACTCTTTCCATCAAGATTTGTGTAAAATTTTCACATAAATTGGAATCTGCTGATTGGTAGCCATGGGCAAATTTCTTTATGCTTTATGGTGGACAAATTGTCTTTGTACATTTGTTTGTTGTTTGCAAAAACAAGGAAAAAGAATGGTGAATGTGGGTGGTGGACTGCGATGGGATAACCATCTAAAA
The DNA here is from genome assembly GCF_003576645.1 of Ipomoea triloba. Taxonomy (NCBI): domain Eukaryota; kingdom Viridiplantae; phylum Streptophyta; class Magnoliopsida; order Solanales; family Convolvulaceae; genus Ipomoea; species Ipomoea triloba. Next base: position 13,503,476 of record NC_044931.1, on the reverse strand, counting down.
AAGATTTGAACTTTTTCATTTGTGTAAACTATGGGTGTGATTTGGACTGTGGAAATGATTTGGGTCATAAGTATAAAACTAGTTGGAGAGTTGAGAGGCTTGCCCTGGGACTGGGTAGTCATCTTTTTCTTCTTCTTTTTCATTTCTCCTTTCGCAGGTACAGAGCTCGCAGGGACTATTCTTCACCGACCCATATAAACCCTCATTCTCCTCACATTACATCTCTCATTTTGATTTGAAGATGTTAGCAAAGCAACACCACTCTT
>NC_044931.1:13500711-13502210 GCF_003576645.1 Ipomoea triloba | reverse complement strand
TTATAAAAAATTCCTTTGAAGCATCTGAAGATCATAACTTATGAATGTCAACGCCTTATGATAAAAAAATAATGTTAGGAAAATACGGGGTATTACATTGTTGTTCAATTTCTATTGAGACTGAAGGGCTTCGAACTGAGGGAAGGGCGAGAGGTTCATCGGAATACCTATATGGGTAGAACGAAACCTCAAGCTAAGGCAAAAGGTGCTAAGGATGCATCTTCACCCTCAAAGCCTAAGGGAAGGGGCAAAAGGAAGGCCCCAGCTAAGGAGAAGCGCTCTGATGACGAGCTTTTGGACACCCTAGTCAAGAGGGTTGAATTGAAAAGGAAGGCCAAGATGACCAAGACTGCTGCTGTCACCCAGGTTCGAGAGGTGACACCGTCCGTTATACAAGTACCATTTGAGGACAGGGCACAAGCCCAGGGGGAACCTCAGGCTACACCGGCCACTGAGGTTGAGAGAGTGCCCCCTACCAAGTCCCTGTCAGGAACTTTAAGTGTTGATATACTTGCTGTTGATGGTGCTGAGGATGTTGATGAATCTGTTGGTTTGCCTCAAGAGGAGGCTCGAGAAGTTGAAGGTACTGGGATCAGTGATCCAGTACAGGGTATTGTTGAGGAACCACGACAGGTGGTTCGAGAGGTAGATATTCCAGCAGCTGAAGATCTAGACTGTGTGGTGGCTGCTGATGGTCAGGGCACTGTGGTCAGGAACCCAGTGCAAGCTTTTCTGAATGATGGCTTGACACATGATCTCTCGGTTGTTCGAGAGATAACTGAACAAGCTGTGGAGTGTGCATCAGCAACAGAAATCCTACCTGCTGACTCTGATGAGCTGAATGCTGAAATCACATCTCGATTGAATCAAAGTGTTGAGAATGTATCGAGTTTGGACGACTTCTCCAGAGTACTTCGCTGGATCAACTGGAGAACAGGTCCCTTTGATCAATTGATCTCAAGAGCAGCAGAGATGGAGGCTGAGGAACGATTTGCACTAAACTGGTTAGATCTCACTGAAATCCCAGCCGACGAGCTTCGAAACCGTGCCCATGAGATGCAAGTAATCAGGAGTAATCTTGGTCGATCTGACAAAGGAAAGGGCATAGCTGTTGATGCACAAGAAGATGAAGCCGAGCCTGAAGAAGATCCTGAACTAGATGCTCAATTTCGAGAGGATATCAGGCTTGCCACAGCAATATCCTTGGGACAAAGTGTAGAACACACGAGAGGTCCAGGAGAGACCTCTGGGGTTGCTCGAGATGATGCTGACACTCCTACTCCAACTGCAGCAATCCCCTTGTCCCAAGTGAGTGAATCTGCTCTAGAAGACCAGGTAGCTTCGAGAGGTGAATCCGAGACCTCTGAAGCACATGAGGTGGCACCTAACTCTGTCTTACTACTGCCACCACCTGAGTCTACACCCTCGAATGCAACAGATGAAGCTCAGACAGTTCGAGAGGGTGAAATTTTGTTGCTCCAACTCCCAGGCTTTCCCAT
>NC_044931.1:13498913-13499711 GCF_003576645.1 Ipomoea triloba | reverse complement strand
CGACCGGCTTATGCACCATGCCTTTCATACGCTGTTTGGTCATGTGAAATTGCTGAAAGTGAGGTTTCTTCCAGAACTTATGATTTGATGACCAATTCTCACTAGATGGATAGAGTCTTCCTTTCTCCATCCGTGAGTTCCTAACTATGTGGATCTCAGACCTTCCATATTTGCCTTGAGGTGCATTATATGGAGTGTAGCTCTTTTTGTACTTGGAATGGCCTTGCGAGAGATAGCAAGGTGATCTCTCGATATTGTTTACCCGGCCATTCTTCGTAGCTTTCCTATACTTTCCATTGCTGGTGTATAGGGACGGTTTATGAATAGCTACTCTGGTCTTTTCTGTTGGTCCTTTATGACCTTTATTTGGTTTGGGTTGAGATCCTCCATTTCTTGAAGTTCCCAAACCATTGGTCTGTTTATCTCTCGAGAGATGGTCTTGATGGAACCCTAGACCGGTTCTATCACTTGTAGGTCTGTGATCAACCACCATTTTCTCCATAGCTTTGGAGGAATTAGTGTATGATGCTATGACCTTTCGAAGATTAAGCTCTCTCGTCTCTCGAGCTTTGCACTCTTCAGATAGTAGGATTACTTTGGCTTCTAACTCACTTACTTTGAGAGTCAGCTCCAAATTCTCTTTCGAGACGTTCTTAANATCTTCATCGCTTTTGAAGGAAGAACAACGAGAGGTAGAAATGGAGCAGCGAGATGTGGAAGTAGAGGTTACCTCATTGTCAATGGCCATTAGGCATTGATTCTCCTCTTCCTCGGTGTATAAGCAGATGAGCCCCCTCT
>NC_044931.1:13497388-13497913 GCF_003576645.1 Ipomoea triloba | reverse complement strand
TTCATGAATCGAAATAGGTATTGCAAACCTCGAATACGCAGTTCGTCCGCCTGGTAATAAAAGAGATACTATACCGCTTGAAGCAACATTTAAAACAATCGCACCCTTAGACCTTAAACCTAAAAACAATGCATTCCACAAAATAGTCTTACCAGTTCCACCATAACCATATACAAAGAACAACCCTCCACTGTTATTCTCGATATCATCAATAATCTCATCATATATCTCCCTTTGCTCTTTATTTAGTTGTTTAACTAGCAGCTGGTTCTCAAACTTCATACTATCGCAATCATATGCCAATTCCTCTTGTATCAATCGATTTGTTACCACGGTGTACATGTTAATATTTGGTGTTGGCATAGGAGCAAAGTCACTCAAACTCTTACCCATAGCAGATAAGATCTTCTCAATCTCAATTAAGGCAAAATTTCTTTTGTCGCTATTGTTTAGCACCAAATCTGCGAATATGAAATTTTATTACCCAAAATTATTTTATTAATTTTGTTTTGTGAACTTGCATAT
>NC_044931.1:13495107-13496388 GCF_003576645.1 Ipomoea triloba | reverse complement strand
GTATTTAGTGCCATGAACTGTTTCGCATGTGAGGGGCGGTTTCATCAACTTTATGGCAACTTTGGAGTTACACAAGCATTGAATGGTCATTCATATTACATCCCGTGACTCAAAAGTGATAACCGTATTGGGCTATAAAAAGGAGGGTTTCTTTCAGAAGATCAAACCATCAACTTCCCATGGAGAAAAAGAAAGGAAAAGATGATGTTCCATTCTTTTATAGAGGAAAGAAACCGGCAGTCAAGTCCAAAGATTTTCAAGGAGAAAACTATCCAGAATCAACGAAGGGTGAACAGATTNCCAAGCAAGAATCCTATTCCCATCCAAGGTGAATGGATCCCCAAATACGAGGAGATCCACAACGATGGGATACTGGAATCGGGAGAAGAGTCCTGCACAAGAGGGACTCCTACTGCTGCACATTCTGGAAAAGGGCCTTCCTCAACCAAATGGAGAACCAAGGGAAATGGAGAGGAAGACCAGATGGGACTTTCTGAGGTCTGCAGCAGCCAAAGGGATGATCATACCTAATCCAAAGACATTAAGAGGATTAGCGATGAAGATGGTCACTCCCAACTACAGTAAGCAGCTCCGGAGAGGAGAACAAGAAAAGGGAATAGACACCCCTAGTTCTGTTATTAGACAAATAGGACTTTAGATGGCTAGTTTCTGCTTTAACGATAGATTCTTATTAGGCTGACCAAGGCCAAACAAAAGTTTCTAAGGAATCTAATAGGATATTGATTCATATGTAATATATCTGGAAATCACTAAATGAACTTAAGGATATGTTCCAAGTGATATCTTTTAGATGAATCAAACTTGTTTCTCTCGCAATCTGTGTTCGAAAGGTAGTTCGAGAGGTCACCCGATCAGTTTGTCTATATACGTTATGTCTCGAAGAAGGGTAGTTCGAGAGGTCACTTCAAAAGATAACAGACTGATATCTCTGAACGGAGGAATAAGGAGGGTTAGGGATCAATCACTCAGGGGGAAGATCCTTAACCAGATCAAGACGGAGGAATAAGGAGGTTTAGGGATCAATCACTCAGGGGGAAGATCCTTAAACTCATGTGGAAGACATTTCACCTTCGAGAGGTGAATCCGATAAGTTCAACGAATACATGAAGGAAACGGCTAACTTTGGATATTAATGCTAGCCACGTGGTCATCGGTTACTGGCAGTTTTCCGCACTTAAGGGAGTTATCTTGATTAGTGGGAGCATGATCATATAGTTACTTTTCTTTATTACCCCACTATCCTGAATCTAAAACCGCTCT
>NC_044931.1:13491170-13494107 GCF_003576645.1 Ipomoea triloba | reverse complement strand
ACTCCTGTCTCTTAACATCAAAAATAATACACGCTTGATTCGGTTCAAATTTTCCATCCTCGATAATACGACACTCGGGGAACTTCTTCTCCCTTTTATCACTATTCACACCTCTCGCTAAAACCAAAACATCAAAACTACAACCTCAATAATATACATAACTCTCAAGGAGATCAAAAGACTCCAACTACAAGTCAATGAATGGTAAATCTTCTCCGTTCATATATCTTGTGTGGTTGATGTTTATCTGGATTTTCTTCTATTTACGACCTGGATAGTAGGTAAATTTAGGGTATGTATAGGTTGCGAGATATCGGACCTATACGAGTCGTAATCGGCCACATCCACACCCTTTGTCCGGGATGCCGAGGCCCGTGAGAAGTTGTGGATAATGCCCCATCCGACTGAGGAACAAGGAGTCCGAAGTTTGACGCCACTCGAAGATGGTGTCGTAGGCTCCCTTGATAGAAACCTAGTTGCATTGCCTAGAACACCCTGTAGTAGTATCAAACATGAGACCTAGATAGGACATTCATTTCCTTTCTTTCTTTAATTGATTACTTTTGTTTTACTTTTGTCAAACCTCTTCACCACGATTTCTTTTGCTTTGAGTGAATCTTGTAACTCCTGTCTCTTAACATCAAAAATAATACACGCTTGATTCGGTTCAAATTTTCCATCCTCGAGAACACGACACTCGGGGAACTTCTTCTCCCTTTTATCACTATTCACACCTCTCGCTAAAACCAAAACATCAAAACTACAACCTCAATAATATACATAACTCTCAAGAAGATCAAAAGACTCCAACTACAAGTCAATAAATGGTAAATCTTCTCCGTTCATATATCTTGTGTGGTTGATGTTTATCTGGATTTTCTTCTATTTACGACCTGGATAGTAGGTAAATTTAGGGTATGTATAGGTTGCGAGATATCGGACCTATACGAGTCGTAATCGGCCACATCCACACCCTTTGTCCGGGATGCCGAAGCCCGTGAGAAGTTGTGGATAATGCCCCATCCGACTGAGGAACAAGGAGTCCGAAGTTTGACGCCACTCGAAGATGGTGTCATCGGCTCCCTTGATAGAAACCTAGTTGCATTGCCTAGAACACCCTGTAGTAGTATCAAACATGAGACCTAGATAGGACATTCATTTCCTTTCTTTCTTTAATTGATTACTTTTGTTTTACTTTTGTCAAACCTCTTCACCACGATTTCTTTTGCTTTGAGTGAATCTTGTAACTCCTGTCTCTTAACATCAAAAATAATACACGCTTGATTCGGTTCAAATTTTCCATCCTCGAGAACACGACACTCGGGGAACTTCTTCTCCCTTTTATCACTATTCACACCTCCCGCTAAAACCAAAACATCAAAACTACAACCTCAATAATATACATAACTCTCAAGGAGATCAAAAGACTCCAACTACAAGTCAATGAATGGTAAATCTTCTCCGTTCATATATCTTGTGTGGTTGATGTTTATCTGGATTTTCTTCTATTTACGACCTGGATAGTAGGTAAATTTAGGGTATGTTTAGGTTGCGAGATATCGGACCTATACGAGTAGTAATCGGCCACATCCACACCCTTTGTCCGGGATGCCGAAGCCCATGAGAAGTTGTGGATAATGCCCCATCCGACTGAGGAACAAGGAGTCCGAATTTTGACGCCACTCGAAGATGGTGTCATCGGCTCCCTTGATAGAAACCTAGTTGCATTGCCTAGAACACCCTGTAGTAGTATCAAACACGAGACCTAGATAGGACATTCATTTCCTTTCTTTCTTTAATTGATTACTTTTGTTTTACTTTTGTCAAACCTCTTCACCATGATTTCTTTTGCTTTGAGTGAATCTTGTAACTCCTGTCTCTTAACATCATAAATAATACACGCTTGATTCGGTTCAAATTTTCCATCCTCGAGAACACGACACTCGGGGAACTTCTTCTCCCTTTTATCACTATTCACACCTCCCGCTAAAACCAAAACATCAAAACTACAACCTCAATAATATACATAACTCTCAAGGAGATCAAAAGACTCCAACTACAAGTCAATGAATGGTAAATCTTCTCCGTTCATATATCTTGTGTGGTTGATGTTTATCTGGATTTTCTTCTATTTACGACCTGGATAGTAGGTAAATTTAGGGTATGTATAGGTTGCGAGATATCGGACCTATATGAGTCGTAATCGGCCACATCCACACGCTTGGTCCGGGATGCCGAGGCCCGTGAGAAGTTGTGGACCCGCTTGGTCCGGGATGCCGAGGCCCGTGAGAAGTTGTGGACCAATTGTTTGTGGGATGCCGAGGCCCGTGAGAAGTTGTGGACCAATTGTTTGTAAAAATGCCCATCCGACTGATGAACAAGGAGTCCGAATTTTCACGCCACTCGAAGATGGTGTCGTCGGCTCCCTTGATAGAAACCTTGTTGCATTGCCTAGAACACCCTGTAGTAGTATCAAACATGAGACCTAGATAGGACATTCATTTCCTTTCTTTCTTTAATTGATTACTTTTGTTTTACTTTTGTCAAACCTCTTCACCACGATTTCTTTTGCTTTGAGTGAATCTTGTAACTCCTGTCTCTTAACATCAAAAATAATACACGCTTGATTCGGTTCAAATTTTCCATCCTCGAGAACACGACACTCGGGGAACTTCTTCTCCCTTTTATCACTATTCACATCTCCCGCTAAAACCAAAACATCAAAACTACAACCTCAATAATATACATAACTCTCAAGGAGATCAAAAGACTCCAACTACAAGTCAATGAATGGTAAATCTTCTCCGTTCATATATCTTGTGTGGTTGATGTTTATCTGGATTTTCTTCTATTTACGACCTGGATAGTAGGTAAATTTAGGGTATGTATAGGTTGCGAGATATCGGACCTATACGAGTCGTAATCGGCCACATCCAC
>NC_044931.1:13489473-13490170 GCF_003576645.1 Ipomoea triloba | reverse complement strand
AAAAAGGGGGAAAATACACAAGGAAGGACATCAACAACTGGCAAGAAAAGGGCAGCAAGTGAACCAGCTGGACCTCCTCCAAAAGTCCCAAAATCAGACATCAACAACTAGCAAGAAAAGGGCAGCAAGTGAACCAGCTGGACCTCCTCCAAAAGTCCCAAAATCAGTGAGCAAACAACTGGAGGAAGCAAAAAGAGCAGAAAATTTAAGGATCCAGCGCATGGAGGAAGCAAAAAGAGCAGAAAATTTAAGGATCCAGCGCACACTGGAAATGGAGAAAAGGAGAGAAGAGGACAGAGAAAGGACACTGGAAATGGAGAAAAGGAGAGAAGAGGACAGAGAAAGGAGAAGAGAAATGGAGAAAAGGAGAGAAGAGGACAGAGAAAGGAGAAGAAAAAGACAAGAACAACAGTCAGAAGAAGAAAGGAAGATCGACCTTGTCATGACAATCTTTAAGTTTGGGAGCAGGGAAGATTCTGAACAAAGTCTGACTCTTGAGATATTCAAGCTTCTGAAGATCACTGGAATATCTGTTCACAGCAATATGTCCCCAGAAGAATGCATTGCATGGTGGAAAGATGGAGTAATTGATGGAGAGTTCGTGGGGGAAGCTTACAGAAACTACAGGCATCTAGATGTTACAGACGAATACATAAGCCTGGTAGATCCAAAAGACCCCATCAAGACACGAGAAGCC
>NC_044931.1:13487863-13488473 GCF_003576645.1 Ipomoea triloba | reverse complement strand
GTCAGTCGAAAAGTCATTACCTTTCTTTGAGGTCCTCAAGAATAGCAAAGGGTTCGAGTAGTCCGCAGAATGTCAAAAAGCTTTCGAGGAGCTCAAGATTTGCTTAATGTCATTTAGACCTGGCAATTCGTGTATACGAGTTCGATAACGGGTCGACACGATAACGACACAAACACAATAAGGCTAAACACAAACACGACACGTTAAGGTTAACGGATTCAAATTTTTAACACGAACACGAACATGATTTGTTAACGGGTTAAGCGGGTTGACACGATAGACACGTTTTGTTAACATGTTTCGTGTTGTGTCGACACAATATGACACGAAACCTGTTTAAACCCGCTAAACCTATTAATATATTAAAAAATTAAAATTTAAAGTTAAGTTATAAATTTAAAAAAAAAAAAACCTACAATTCAATCCATCAAACAAACTAAAAAAAAATTAATTTATAACATTCATAAAATGATAGCATAATATCCAAAAAATCATAATTAAAGAACTTCATACTAGTTTTTAGAATAAAATTAAACACAATAAAACTTCAAATTTCAGATTGTTGAACATCAATAATTGGTGTAGGATCATGGCGTAATGTAGTAAATTC
>NC_044931.1:13486007-13486863 GCF_003576645.1 Ipomoea triloba | reverse complement strand
TTTTCTTATAAATTCCATTAAGGTATAAGTTTAAACTTACTTGGGTTCCTGTGTTATATATACATAAAGAACATTATATAATTGAAAAAATTATGGACTATTATATAATTGAATTAAAGTTGCTTTCAAGTTCACTATGGTTATATATATAGCCAAAAAGAAATTCTAAAGAAAAAACAAATTGCCCTCCTATTTGATAACCACTATAAACATGTTGAATTAGAGGTAGACAAGGATGTTTTTCTGCCATCTATTTAGACAAAAAAAAAATATAGGAGATTCATACTAATATTGATCAAAGAAATAAGGTCAGGTATTTAAAGTTGCAAGTAAACAAGGTTGCAGAAATTTGAAGATTTTCATTCATTCACATAACAATATATAAAGGTACAACATTGAAACAATCATCCTTTCCAAATGTTATAATCAGGAAAAAATAGCAATTAACAAGTAGAAGGGAACTCAATTGACAACCTGCATTCAATTGAATCATCCTGCTTTCAAATGGTAAAAACCCAATGGACCAGTCACTCCATAACAAACCAGTGCATTGCCACTACCAAATTTAGCTGCGTCAGAACTAAGTATGAAAAAAACAAAACCATTACTAGCAAGACTAATATTTTAATAGTATGGCAATACAAATCAAACTTAAATTCATTTTCAAACGTGAGTAAATAATTAAATAGTTAGTCCTAAATGTCGGTATCTTATGTCTTTGGTTACTGTGTGCTATCATTACTAACTATGAAACTGTTGCAATTCCAAACACATCTCAGCCAACCTATTTAGTTAAGCTGTATATATAGCTGCTGAATTCAAATCTATAAAACTGCACAGAATTGAATATTACAGA
>NC_044931.1:13484367-13485007 GCF_003576645.1 Ipomoea triloba | reverse complement strand
TGACTTGTTTCTGCTCAAGAATTTGACCACAATTTTCCTCTACAAGAACAGGTTGTCAGGGCCTATTCCTCGCCCAGTTATGGCCTTGAATTTGAAGACAATTGATTTTTCTAATAACAGCCTGACAGGGAGCATTCCAGAAGACTTGGGAAATCTGGCTAAGTTGGAGGGGTTGGCCCTGTTCATGAATCAATTATCAGGCCAAATACCAGTAGGCTTAGGGAGATTGCCAGCATTGTCTACTGTTAAGCTTTTCAAGAACAATCTGTCAGGTGAACTCCCACCAGATTTTGGTCGATTTTCGATGCTTCAAATTTTTGATGTTTCCACAAACCATCTTACAGGATCACTCCCAGATGGTTTGTGTGATAATAAGATGTTGTCTGGCATGTTTGTCTTTGACAACAATCTCACGGGTGGGCTGCCAAAATCACTTGAGGATTGCAACACCTTGAGTGGAGTCAGGGTTGAGAGAAACAATCTTTCTGGTACAATTCCTGATGGTTTGTGGACAGCTAGGAATTTGGCAAGGTTGTTGATTAACAATAACCAGTTCACTGGTCAGCTTCCACAAAAGGTGGCATCAAATTTATCTCTAGTTGATATCAGCAACAACCGATTTTCGGGTGAAATTCCACCT
>NC_044931.1:13481654-13483367 GCF_003576645.1 Ipomoea triloba | reverse complement strand
TTGGGTCCTGGTGGGTTAGTGAGTTTAGGCATCCATTTATACCTTGTGCCCATTATTCCAGACCTAGGCGCAATGTAGCCATTGTACGTTTGATAATTATAAGGAATGCTAGCAAAGGTTTTAGGCCTCTTTGGTGCATAAATCAACTTAGGTAGAGACTTTTCGACCGGCTTATGCACCATGCCTTTCATACGCTGTTTGGTCATGTGAAATTGCTGAAAGTGAGGTTTCTTCCAGAACTTGTGATTTGATGACCAATTCTCACTAGATGGATAGAGTCTTCCTTTCTCCATCCGTGAGTTCCTAACTATGTGGATCTCAGACCTTCCATATTTGCCTTGAGGTTCATTATATGGAGTGTAGCTCTTTTTGTACTTGGAATGGCCTTGCGAGAGATAGCAAGGTGATCTCTCGATATTGTTTACCCGGCCATTCTTCGTAGCTTTCCTATACTTTCCATTGCTGGTGTATAGGGACGGTTTATGAATAGCTACTCTGGTCTTTTCTGTTGGTCCTTTATGACCTTTATTTGGTTTGGGTTGAGATCCTCCATTTCTTGAAGTTCCCAAACCATTGGTCTGTTTATNTCTCGATATTGTTTACCCGGCCATTCTTCGTAGCTTTCCTATACTTTCCATTGCTGGTGTATAGGGACGGTTTATGAATAGCTACTCTGGTCTTTTCTGTTGGTCCTTTATGACCTTTATTTGGTTTGGGTTGAGATCCTCCATTTCTTGAAGTTCCCAAACCATTGGTCTGTTTATCTCTCCAGAGATGGTCTTGATGGAACCCTAGACCGGTTCTATCACTTGTAGGTCTGTGATCAACCACCATTTTCTCCATAGCTTTGGAGGAATTAGTGTATGATGCTATGACCTTTCGAAGATTAAGCTCTCTCGTCTCTCGAGCTTTGCACTCTTCAGATAGTAGGATTACTTTGGCTTCTAACTCACTTACTTTGAGAGTCAGCTCCAAATTCTCTTTCGAGACGTTCTTAAGCATATCTCTTTCAGCAGTTAGCTTGCTGTTTTCATCCATCACTCTAGCATGAGTGCTATTGGCGATGTTAAGGTTCCTTCTGAGCGATTCCAACATCTCGAAGGGGTCCTCATCGCTTTTAAATGAAGAACAACGAGAGGTAGAAGTAGAGCAGCGAGATGTGGAAGTAGAGGTTACCTCATTGTCAATGGCCATTAGGCATTGATTCTCTTCTTCCTCGGTGTATAAGCAGATGAGCCCCCTCTCATCTTCTGAGCTGCTGCTGCTTTCACTGGAGCTCGACGTCTCGGACTCCTCGATTGTTCTCTCGAGTTCCTCAGCAACAAGCGCCTTTCTGCGCAGATGTTTCTTTGTATCTCCCTTGAAGCCACTTTGTGCTGGCTTCTCTTTAGGTTCCTCCTTTCTCCTGGAGTTCCTACATTCTAGGCCTTGATACTTGCTTACCTTAGGGTAAGGACAGTCAGCCTTGAAGTGCCCTGGTCTCCTACAGTTGTAGCATAGACCTTGATCTTCTTCCTCCATTCCTCTGGATGTGTATTTCTCATTTTTCCTTCTTGAGGAGGAAGGTGAACTTGTGTTGCTTTCCGGTGTCTTCTTCATGAACTTCCTGAATTTTTTTATGAAGAAAGCAAACTGTTCGTCAGATAAAAAATCAGTGGAATTAGGATCTGACCTTGAGGAGGTGGTTGGTTGGTCCGCAACCAGTGCCACATT
>NC_044931.1:13480056-13480654 GCF_003576645.1 Ipomoea triloba | reverse complement strand
TCGAATACCAGCGCCCGGTATTGCTACCGTTGTTGTTTCCCGCAGCACCTACGCATGAAAGGCGTGGCTGCGAGCGGCCAGTTCCACGCACCGATCTGATGCGTCGTCGTGGCCGTTGTGCGTTGGATGTTGAATACCAGCGCCCGGTATTGCTACCGTTGTTGCCCGCTTCATCGCACTGAGGGCGCCCGGACACCGAGTTTTTTGACGACGACGACACTATCAGCTCCTGCATTCGGCCGAACATTTAAATCGACTTACTTGTGCCGGAGCCTACCAGTGCCGAGTCGACCCTCGGTGTGCCCGCCCCGGATGTGCGTCGTGGCCGATACATCTCGTCATTTACGTATGAGAAGGCGGGCACCCTCATACGGAGCTGACGAGACGAGTGGGGGCACGTCCCTCCCTCGGAACCAAGCGAACCGGCCCGGCCGACCGGCACCTCAACTACCATACCCCCCCTATAATAGATAAAAAAATACAAACCCAAGTGACAGGAGTAGACACGGTTTGTCCCGTAAATCACACGGGGTTTCGGGCCAATCCGGCCATCTTTTTTCCATTTTTTTTGCATGGTCCATTAGTTTTGAGTATTTTA
>NC_044931.1:13477519-13479056 GCF_003576645.1 Ipomoea triloba | reverse complement strand
GCACTTGTAATACATTTTACTTGCACATGTGCACCTATTTTCACTTGTAGGTGCAAGTAATTTACCTTGTTAACATTTATGCACCTGGGTGCACCTAGTTATAACATGACGTGCACCTAGTTATAACGTTATGTGCAACTACAATCCGGACACGTGGCGCGCTGTGATTCGTCCGCAGTTTTCTCCTGGGCAGCCAGTACGCACCAGAACGCGATCCTATATATATATATATATACACACTTCTAGATATAGTAAAAAATTAAATATGTTATATATTTAATTTTATTTGTGAAAATAATTATATGATGGTTATTTAATTTTAATATAAGGTTTTCTATGTTAATTTATTTACATATTTCATAACCAATCTCAATCTAAAAATTTCGAAACTTTATCGACAACACGTCACGAAGTTAGAGTTTAATTACTATACTACATTTTTTTTTGTAGAAAATTTGTCTACTACACCAAAAACTAGTGGATCAAGTCCTTTACTCATATACGGTGTATTTCAAATATTTTTTTTTTTTTGTAATTACGCATTAAAAACTAACCGTATATAAGATCTAATTATATTTTTATTATTTTAGATGGAAATGTTGTTAATACGACTATTCGTAACACGGCGGAACATTATATGATGGGTCAGACATCTGATAATCGTACTGATAAAGGCACTACATGCAACACTAATTATAAACAACTAACAGGTTAGTAGTCTTTTAATAAGTTAGCCAACTTATATTAAATTATTTACTTACTTATTATGTACATATACTATTTTTAGTGTAACTTTTATTGCTAAGATGCATTAAAATAAAATTACCTTCTTAGCAGGAAGTGAAAATTCAACGTATATTGGAACGATTATAGGTACTCCAAAAAATTGTTTCAATGTTACATTGGGATCCAAAAATTCTCTACCTTTGAGTGTGATATTACAAATTGTAAGTATATCAATGTAATAGTTGTTAATTTTTTTTCCCTGGCAATTGGTGGTTTTAAATTTGTAGTTATTTATCGGACAATTATCAATCTACAGGTAACGGGACAATTCGAAGTAAGAAGATCAAATGTTCATTGACGTTGACGGGAGTATCAACAATAGACAATAATGTGAATGCACATAAATGTATGTATTTAAATATTTTAGTTTAATCAAACTTTAATTTCTAGGATATTTAAAATTCGTATTATTTCATTTCTTTTAAAGGGAGCGGGCATAGCCAATCATACTGCTTGGGCATTTCTCGACCAAATATTACTCAAGAATCGGATCCACAAGTTGTAATTTGTCGAGATTTAAGTCAAGATTTTGATGAAGTTATGGAGAGTGAAGTTCAATCTAGTAATTAATTGATGTTATCAAATTTCTTTTAATATAAATTAATATTTTTGTGTTTCAGTGTATCTTAACTTACGACTTATTCTTTTTAAACTGTATTGCAGTTCAATATGATGATTGTGGCGACCCTTCATATAGTTGTGAACATTGTTCGGCAACATTTTGGTATAATGAGCGTCTTAGTCAGTCTAG
>NC_044931.1:13476279-13476519 GCF_003576645.1 Ipomoea triloba | reverse complement strand
AAGAAAGAAAGGAGATGGATGTCCTATCTAGGTCTCATGTTTAATACTACTACATGGTGTTCTAGGTAATGCAACTAGGTATCTATCAAGGGAGCCCGCGGCACCATCACCAAGTGGCGTCACACTTCGGACTCTCAGTGCCTCAGTCGGTTGGGGCATTTTAAACAAACACTTAGTCTACCACTTCTCCCCGGCCTCGTAATCCCGGACCAAGGGTGGGGATGTGGCCGATTAGGACTC
>NC_044931.1:13475588-13476082 GCF_003576645.1 Ipomoea triloba | reverse complement strand
GAACCGAATCAAGCGTGTGACATTTATGATGTTAAGAGACAAGAGTTACAAGATTCACTCAAAGCAAAAGAAATCATGCTGAAGAGGTTTGACAAAGTAAAACAAAAGTAATCAATTAAAGAAAGAAAGAAGATGGATGTCCTATCTTGGTCTCATGTTTGATACTGCTACAGGGTGTTCTAGGCAATGCAACTAGGTATCTATCAAGGGAGCCCACGGCACCACCACCGAGTGGCGTCACAGTTCGGACTCCCAGTTTCTCAGTCGGTTGGGGCATTTTAAACAAACACGTAGTCTACCACTTCTCCCCGGCCTCGTAGTCAAACAAACACGTAGTCTACCACTTCTCCCCGGCCTCGTAGTCCAACAAACACGTAGTCTACCACTTCTCCCCGGCCTCGTAGTCCTGGACCAAGGGTGGGGATGTGGCCGATTAGGACTCGTATAGGCCCGATATCTCGCAACCTATACTTCCCATAGCTTTACTACCTATC
>NC_044931.1:13475104-13475348 GCF_003576645.1 Ipomoea triloba | reverse complement strand
TTTATGATGTTAAGAGACAAGAGTTACAAGATTCACTCAAAGCAAAAGAAATCATGATGAAGAGGTTTGACAAAAATAAAACAAAAGTAATCAATTAAAGAAAGAAAGGAGATGGATGTCCTATCTAGGTCTCATGTTTAATACTAATACATGGTGTTCTAGGTAATGAACCTAGGTATATATCAAGGGAGCCCACGGCACCATCACCGAGTGGCGTCACACTTCGGACTCCCAGTGCCTCAGT